>NW_015167121.1:103483-197921 GCF_001447785.1 Gekko japonicus | reverse complement strand
TAAATAGTTTATGTCAGCAAGTAGGCTCTGATTCATAATTGTAATAAACTAGAGTATTGTAACATGCAGTTTATGCAGTATTGTAGGTATAATTTAGATATGGTAGACAAAGTAGTTGTAGAAGCAACGATTGTTTAGGTTCATGTCTATGTAAGATGATTGTCCATGTTTTATGTATGATTGTAGTTGTGTTTGGTATTATTATGGAATATGTTAGCAATTTTTTTTGTGTTTATAAAATAACAATAGATATAAAAAAGAAATAGGAGGAACAAAGAAGTCACTTGGCCTTGCCATAAACTTCAATAAATGTCTTCATTGGCCACAGCAAAGGGAAAGCAGAAAGGGGCCTTCCCACTGAGTAAAGCAAGCAAGAAACTGTCCACAGATTTCCCCTTCTGTCTTCTAGAAGGCCTACACATTGGCTTTGTAAAATGAACGTTGGGATTCTTAGTCAACTATTGGGCCAAATGGGCATCTACTGGCATGACCAGATTCAGAGTAAAAACCAGTCAACCAAGCAATATCACACCCCCAAGTCGACAAGTAGGCCACTATGCTGGATCTTGGCAAATGCTCTTTTTAAGATCAGGTGCACTCAAAATCATTTTAATTGTACTTGTCTGATTGCAGCAGTCAAAGAATCCAAGAACCTCAGACAGTCAACTGCTTCACTGGCAGGCAGGGTTATCAACATCTAGGTGGAACCTGGACTTCTCCCAGAACTACTACTGATCTCCAGACTATGGAGATCAGCTTTCCAGGAGAAAATAGCAGCTTTGGATGGTGGAATCTTACGGCATCACACCTCCACTGAACTCCCTCTCCTCCCTACATTCTGCCCCTCTTCAGACTCTGCCCCCAAATGTCCAAGAACGTCCAAACTCTGAGTTGGCAGCCCTGTAGGCAGAACAATAAATATCTGGTAACATACGAGCACCATTACACACAATAGAGTCTCTGTTTTTCAACAGATTATTTTGCCAGAAACATGCCCAGATTGTGTCATTTATGTAACATTTTGCTTGTAATACTTTAAAATTCCCCTGATATTGATCTGAGACCCTAATACCGTAAGCCTGAAATCAGAACTACCCATTGCTTTGAACAGTCTGCATAAATCCTGTAAAAATGCTCCTGCTAATCCAGGTTTAAAGAGGCCAGAATTCTTTTTTTTTCCCCTCTGAAGATCTCTAGTAGGAGTGAAAAACATAATATTTTCAGAAACCTTTCAAGGAAAGGCCTCTTTCCCCCCCTCATTAAAACAACGCAGTCTTTTGGATGAACTCCTGCCAGGTTCTGTTTTATTACACACACATATACACACATTCACAATATAAAAAGCAATTTATTGCTGTTTTTGAATGTCTGGTATTCAAATCAGTTTCTCCTGGAAATTCAAAGAAAAGGTCAATCCATGAGTCTGCGTACGAGCTGCTAATATAGTTCATCAGATCCAATGAGGGAGTTTATTTCATATATCAGTTTAATTGCTGACTTCAGAATCCCAATCAGTTTATTTCTTGCTGTGTTATGATGGCCATATAACAGCAGAACACACATTTGACTGCCCAGAAGCCTCATTGTATCTGACACAGCTCCTTTCAGCTTTGGTACTGACCCTCCTACGGGGCTTTTAACAACAGCTGGACAAAAAGAAATTAAGCAGGTGACAATTTCTCTCACATGCCCGCGTAATTTCTGTTTGGCAGTCAACAGTTAAATGCACAATGGTAGAACTAGCAAAAACAGGTGGCATTTCCCTCCTTTTAGAATGGAGAGGCACCAGAGGTTTTGATGATAGAGGTCTTTTTTTTAAAACCCTTCAGGAAGCATTCTCTTTTATACATCTCTTTCATTATTAAGATTGTGGGGAGAGGGGCGAAGAAGAGGATCTTGGAACAATGTCCCTTCTTTCTTCAAATTATTTCCTTTCTTTGTTGATGGCATCTTGGAAATTCTAGAATCAATGAAGATTTTCACAAACACCTCTAACTGCAGGGCATCTAAAAATCAGATGGTCTTCATTTACCACTACATATTGTTCTTAGTGCCTTTAGGAAGTCAAGTCATCATTCCTAAGGTTTCAATTGTCTCATAGTACTCTTTTATTATGTACAGCAGTATGTGTCTACAAAGTTATTCAATGAACAAATTAGAATAATTTCCCCCACCTGAAAACCCGATCAAAGACCATCAAACACAATTAGAGACTGTGGTACATTATCTCCTGCCTATTTGAATGGTGTTCGCAATTAGACATTATTGCAATACATTGCACTGTAACTACCAGCCTTATCATTATTACGCAAAATGTAAGCAATGAATTACAGCCCTTTGCCCTAATTAGACCCAAGGAAGATGTAGCTCTCTTCAGTCACAGGACAGACCATGGCTACAGATTTCAAACTGGCTGAAGCTAGACCAGGTTTCCCTTTGATTTACTTATTTCAGCATACAGGGTCAGGCTAACATTTGTGCACTGGTATTAACAACCATCCTGTGCTCTGGCCTGGGACATCAGAGTCTGAGCCATCTGTTAAAATGACACAGATGTTCAAAGCTCAGTCTGAGCTGAGTTTACAGGGTGTGTTTTTTTCCAGAATGGAAAAAGATGAAAGGATTAAACTTCCCAAGCATTTCTGTTTTGCTTATTTGTTTAGAGGTGGTTCATACATAAAATTCGGGCTCCCTTTCTCATCAGTGAGTGAAGTTCTTGCTTACTGCCTTATTTAGGGTGTGCGGAATAGGTCTTGCAATCCCATATATTACATTTTGGGATATAGAAACACTTCCTTTGCAAGCGCATTTCTCACAGTGCTCTTGCTTACTGTTCACACCATGCCATGGTTGTGACCTGGGGTGCGGGAGGGAGGGACACTAGCAAAAAGATTATATTCATTTGTTAAATTCACAGTCTGCTTCTCCATTAAAATGTTCAAGGCAGCTAACAAAATTCAAAAGTATAAATGAGCTACATTGAAGTGAAATAAAATTAGGACATTGCCTGAGGCCCAAAAACTTTGTCAGAGGCATTGCTTTAGGTGGCCCCACTAACAGAAGTCAGGGTAGTCACCTAGGATAGGCCCCATCTCCAGTGGCAGGCCCCACTTTTGGAAGACCCTCTTCACTGCTGTGCACCTGGTGCCTGGTTATCTTTGTTTCAGAAGCCAAGCTGAGATCTTCCAGTTTGCTTAAGTATTTTGTTAGGTTTTTTGTTTGAATATTTTTGCAGGCTTCAAAGTACCTTGAAATATTGTGAAAAGTATTTTACTCTATTTATTTAATATATTTTCACCATGCCCTTTTTCCAAGGAACGTGGGGTAGTGCACATCATTCGCCCCTCCTCCATTTTTGGTCTCACAACATATTCTGCACTATATAGGAAATTGTAGCTGTATTCTTTTTGTTTTTAATGGAAGAGCTTTCAGTCAAGACAGCTAAGCTCGAAATGTCAACTTTCAAAACCCTGCTGCTATTCCCCCATCTCAGAATATATTTTGAAACTGTTTATCCGTGCTTTTCTATCAGAGACATCTGTCAGTAACTGTAGCAACTTGGCTAATTTTCATAAGATTCCAAATGAATCGCTTTTGTTCCCGAGCTCTCATGTCAGGTAAGGCACGTTTTAATTAATTCACAGTTACGGCTGAGCCTTCAGAGTAGACAAAGGGTCATAAAGCCATGTTGTGTATGCAAAGAATAAGGTTTCCTCCTGTATGACATCATGGTGGAGGACAGGATTGTCGTGACTCGCTTGACGAGGTCCTGGTTGGAAGACAGTGATCACGTTGTGTCTCACTGTACATGTTTTAGCCCTGAAATACAAAGGCTAGGTTACATCTGTTCGTATAAAGCACATTCCCCACACCACTAAGTAATCATACCATCCCCACATACCTACAATAGCTAAAAGATCCGGCATAGCATAGTGGTTAGAGTGTAAATACTATGGCCCGGGAGACCCAAGTTCAAATCCCCGTTCTGCTATTTAAAACTTATTGGATGACCTTGGGCCCATCATACTATCTCAGCCTGACCTGCCATACAGGGCTGGTGTTGTCAGGATAAAGTGGAGGAAGGGAGAACAATGTGATACGCCAATCTGGGTCCCCATTGAATGGACCAGTTGCTAGGGCTTTTTTAAAAAGTAAAATATTTATTACAGTCAACATGAACGATTCAGAGCTGTAGTTCTTACGCTAGCAAAAGAGGGTTTAGAATAAGCACAAAAGGAACTTCTCCAGCACTTTGTCATAAAACGTGACAAAACAGTTTCTTTGTACAATAAATTGTTTACATCAAAGCAGGGGAAATAGGAGTAAGCGATATTCCTCGCAGAGCTGAGGATGTCCAGAAAGAGAATTAGAACAACAAAAATCTAACCTGCTTGATAATTCTGAAAAATAAAGCAACAGGATTACCGCTTTGTTAGCCGCCCTGAGCCTGTTTGCAGGATGGGCGGGGTAGAAATAAATATAATAAATAAATAGAAGGGCAAATGTAGATTTCAGTCAAAGAGATTGCTAGTCTAGGTTAATTCTCAGGGTGATGAAGCACTACAAATGTTAAAATGAGCCCAAACGTATATTCATACTCTTAAAAACAAAAAAATAAATCTTGGTTATATTTTAACTGCTCACCTGAAATGCTTTTGTGTGGATCTTTCCTCACTTATACAAAATAACTGCAATGATCATTTGAAGAACAGAGTGAAGGACATACAGATATTACACAGCCCAGCATATGCTGATAACATTGAAGAACCTCTAACCTTTGGATATCTGCAGTTTAATCCTACAGTAGCATAGCGGCTTTAAAGCTCTGTTTGCCGGAAGATCCACCAGTTAAAAATCCCTGGCAATTTTAGATAGAGGATAAAATATAGTTACTTTATCACATTTTTAGGCTTCTTGTCTAGGAGAGGACGTACCTGTTCATTTTAATCTGCTGTGTTTATGGTTCTGTCAATTTTGCTTCTTTTTTTAATAGTTCCAGAGGTCATTTCGGGGGGGAACGCGGGGGAACGCAGTCCCCCCCGGGTGAGGTATGGGGGGCGGGGCACATGACGAAGCCCTGCCCCCCGCTTCCGGCCCTCATTCAGCCAGGAGGAGGCAAGAGAAGAGGGAGGGTAAGTTGCTTCCTCCCTGCCTCTCCCCACCCCTGCCTGCCTGGGGCCAGGGAGGGCCTTTGCGGGGCTTCCTTGCACTCCCACCGGCCTTGCAGGTCCACCGCCAGGCCCCTCATGGGGCTCGGCAGTGGAGCTGCAAGGCCAGCGGTGGAGGCCGGGAACGTTGGGGGCGGGGTGTGTGGCCTTATGACACACTTCCGGTGATGTCAGGGGGTGTGGCCTTATGACACACTTCCGGTGATGTCAGGGGGTGTGGCATATGCTAATGAGTTATGCTAATGAGTTCCCCTAGCTCTTTTTCTACGAAATGACCCCTGAATAGTTCATTTCTTAGGTCTCTATTACTATTAATCTGTTGGTTTGAGTTGGTTGTAACAGGGGTTTTTTAATGAAGTAGTAAGACTTTTTAAAAAAATTATGCTTAATGTCAGGACAGTGGCAAGTAAGCCATCTATTGTCTATGACTTATTCCTACATGAAGATCCAAAAACCACAGTGGATAACCATTAGAGGGTGTGAAGCCTTTACAGATCATCATTTTACTGCTGAAGGGTTTGTGCAGTGAATCAAAGGCTGACAAGAAAGACTGCTTGCAAGGATGTAAAATCAATACATTTGAAGTTGCCTTACATTGAATCAGGGCATTGGTCTAATAAGGCTAGCATTTCCTAGGCAGACTAGCAATGGCCCTCTGGGGTCTCATGGTAAGGTCTTTTGTATCACCTACTGCCTGATCTTTTAAAAAACTGGAGATATCAGGGATTAAACCTTAATTTTTTTAAAAAAAATACAAACCAGATACTCTACCACTAAGCCTTGACCCTTCACAAAGGGCAGATTAGTAAGTATTTAGGGCACACCACATTCAGTTTTCAGTGCATGTATCCAGTACCAGGGAGACTGAGGACTTCACAATAGTGCTATCCCATGTATAGTGCAATCCATTTACCTGGGATTGCCAACTCTTATTCTAGCAAGAGCCCTGTGTCAAGGACAGGCCCATGAGAGGGAAACTGTGTTGGTTATATATCTGTTAAGCAATGGTGCAGGAGTGTGTCTGGAATAAGACAGCTAGTAACCCCCAGCTTACTCCCTGGGAAGTGAGATAAGGACTACAGCATTAATATAAATCAGACACAAGACGCACTTTGAAAATCTGTACTGGTGTGGTTTCAGTGATCTGAACATCATTTAGGATTGCCAGTTGAGCTCCATACAGCAGTGGGAACATTTGAGGTGCAAGGACTGGCAAAACAACATTGTGCAATGCTACCATATCACTTTGAGCTGGAATCTGGAACTGGCATCATTGTGACGCTCTTAGAATTTTTCCTAATCTCTATAGTAAAAACTGTAGAAATTTGAGTAATTCCTAGGATGTTATATGATGCCATCCCCCCCACACACACACACACACTTTTGTCCCCACTTATGTACGGGGAAGTGGCGGGTCCAGAGTTTGGGGGCTGGAGGTTGCCCACTCTTTCAGGCACCTGGCACTCCCAGGCGGACTGTGAACAGACCAGTCCCCTATAAACATTTGGGTGGTGGCTAACAGGCCTTCTACAAGAGATGATAAAACACCTTAGATTGGATCAACCCACAGGGATTCATAGATTCTACCAGATCTACAACTTTCTGCAGCAATTTGTCCACAAACCATGAAACTGAATGTTGTGGATAACCCAGTTGACCATCTGAAGTTTGTCGTGACCTTTGAGGCACCTCTTCTGATCTTCAGTATAGCGCAAAGCTCTGGGTCGTGAGGGTACAGCTCAGTCAGTGTTTAATTCAAGCCTAACCTGACCTAATAAACATGTCATTCATAAAACTCATGCTACTTAAACAGAGGAGATCCTGAAATGCTAAATTTTTGTCTAACATACTCTAGCTTATTTATACCCTTTACTAGTGCTGGTGTCACCAGATTCCTCATTATGGTACAGATTTTTATTTTTATTTGCTGTCAAATCACAGCTGTCTTATGGCAACCCCACTGGGTTTTCAAGGCAAGAGTAGTTCAGAGGTGGTCTGCCATTGCCTGCCTCTGCGTCACAACTCTGGTATTCCTTGGAGGTCTCCCATCCAAATACTAGCCAGAGTCAACCCTGCTTAGCCTCCAAGCTCTGACAAGATCTAGCTAGCCTGGGCTCTAGGGAAAGCTAATACACTCAGAGACCGTCTCCCTTTATCTGTTCTAAGAAACTCAACACAAAAATAACAAAAACTCTCTTGTTTGGAGATGAGAAAGGATGTCAGACTGACTTGTTTTTCTAATCCCCAGGAAGATGTGTTACAGTTTGAACAATTGACCGGAAAAAATCAGTCACTGATAAAAAAAAAAAGGGATTGCATTTTGTGCAAAACTTGCTGCAATATTATGTTGATACCCAACATGTTTACTATTTTATTATTTATCATGTAGTAAGAAGGGGCATGTTTGTTTATTTAGGAAATGCATATGCTGCCTCATTTGAAATGTGGTGTTAGAGGAGAGTTTTACAGATACCATGGACTGCCAAAAAGACAAATCAAGCTAGATCAAATCATATCAAGTCTGAACTCTCCCTAGAAGCTAAAACGACCAAACTGAGGCTATTGTACTTTGGTCACATTATGAGAAGACAAGAATTACTGGAAAAGACAATAATGCTAGGAAAAGTTGAAGACAGCAGGAAAAGAGGAAGACCCAACATGAGGCAGATTGACTCCATGAAGGAAAACGTGGCCCTCAGTTTGCGAGACCTGACCAAGGGTGTTAACAATAGGACATTTGGAGGTCGCTAATTCATTGACTGCACATCAACTTGACTGCACATCACATACACACATATGCTGCCTCTCCACAGTCCTGCTTGTGGTAGCTCACAAGTAAAAGCAACACCATAATACATGATCAATATAAAAACAAAATAAGCCACAGAATTCTACAGCAGCTTGAACAGCACAGGAGTTGCTTTCTGCTCTCAGTAACAGGCTAAGAGTGCCCGCTCATGAAAAAGTGCATATGGATAAGGAATACACAGCAATGGCACTGTAAGATGCAAAAATAGATTTTAGCTATCTGTGTTTCCTAAACAACCTCTCTGTCTTGATATACTTTTCCTAGCCAGAAAGAGATCACTGTGATTAATAAATCACATTACCAATTTATCAGCACTGTGACCCTCACGCTAAACATGTGGTGTTATCTGTTTCTCTGCATCAAACTGTTAACAAGAGGCACTTAGATTTAAAAGAAACACAGTGCCTCATTTCGCCATTTCCCCAAGCCTAGCTCTAAAAGGATCTCTACAGCTGGCAGTCCTGCCCTCCAGGGACACAACATTTCAAAACTCCAGAACTCAGCAGTTTGGGATGGGGGGGGGGGGAGAAGATATGCCAAGTGTAAGTGATTGGAAGTGTAAGGGGTGGGAAATGCCCTCAATTACCTAAAAATTTCCTTCGACCCCCTAAAATGTTCATATTTTTTCATTTTTGAAAACAGTTATTGAGGAATTTTAAATCTTGATATATCCTAAAAATATTAATATTGGGCAGGCTGCAACAAAAATTAGACTTATATAGCTAAAAAGTGCACTTCATAATCAAAAATAATCAACAGAGAATACAGGAAAATAAATACCACACTCAGTACTATTTATGTTAAGGATTTATCAGCCAAAACTTGAAAATGACAAAGAGCCAAAAACACACACAGTGACAACAGTTTCTCAAAATGCAGCATTTTGGTCTGACTAGAGCTCTGGTGGCATCGTTCCTAAAAATTCCAATAGCTTCCACCAGATTTCAACCCCATGCAGAGACAGAAACTTGAAGTGCCATGCCACAGCCTGGTCAGCCACTGCACCCCTAGCCTCTGACTGTCTGCCTAAGTAATCCCATCACACACCCCCGGGGGTGGTACTGTCCACTTTGAGACTGACAAGGAGCATCTATCTTATTTATTTAGATATGTGCACCTTGATTTTCTCCCCAAAGCAGCTCATAGCATTATCTTCCCCTTCTCCATTTTATCTTCACAACAGCCACTGGGCTGAAAGTGAGAGTAACTGGCCCAAGGTCACCTAGAGAACTTCCATGGCAGAGTGGGGATTTGAACCTGGGTTTCCCAGGTCCTAATCTGAAACTTTAACTATTACACCACACAGGCTCCCTTGTAAACTGTGGCGTGGTCCAGACCCTTGCCTAGATGGCAACAGTCTTTCCATAGAGAGGGAAAACAGGTGCATGACTGTCCCCTCTGCAAGCGAGCACAAAGGTCCAAAACGTGTACTCTTTTTTTCTTTTTAGAAGGAAAGGTCATGTGACATGGCCCCATTCAAAGGCCATCACATGACACAGCCAAGTCACATGGTGCATGATGGGTTGCCAGCCTCCAAGTGGGGGCCTGGAGCTCTCCGAGGATTATAACAGATCCTCAGACCACAGAGGTTAGTTCACCAGGAGAAAATGGCTGCTTTGGAGGGTGGACTCTGTGGCACTATACCCTGCCGAGTTCCTTCTGCTCCCTCCCATAACCCTGCCATCCCCTGCCAGACTCCACCCCCAAATCTCTGGGAATTTCACAACCCAGAGTTGACAACCCTATGGCAGAGGAGAGGGGCACATGCTCTTTCCTCCCCCATGAGAAGACATGTTATTCAGGAAGCAGGGCCTCTCATCAGATTCAGTTCCTGTGCAAGTCCTTGGATCAACCCCTAATGATCTGTACTATATCCAACCTTTGATAAGGAGTAACCAGACGGGCGGGGGGGCAGTTGAGAAGACAGAAGCCCAGCATCCTCCATTCATAATGAATGGACTGGTTATTGCACTATAAAAGGGGAGTTGCCGGCCTCTCCCCAAAAGGCTAAAACACAGCAGTGGCACATTTTGAACCAATCATCCAGATACTCCAAAAGCTACTTTTTAACGATCTCTGCTTGGTTGATTCACTGCAGCGTTAAATGGCACATTCTGATAGCATCTTATGTGCACAGTTTGCAATAGCAGCGAAGCAAACAATCTAATGGCAGTAGCCTCAGCAGAGCATTATAAATTGCTACATTCGTTATCTGGTAGGAATGCAGACTATTTTGTATGTGCTACAACTTGTCTAATAAAAATTAGATTCTGTGTGTGGCTCTCCCCCTCCCCTTTACTTAGGCTCCTAGGTCTGCTTTCAGAACAAATACCTCTTTAGAAGTGTATGATTTCATGTAACATTTCATGAAGGAAGAGCTGTACCCAACTAACAGAGTGTTCCTTCTTCATCATACTAGAGCATTCGAACTTTCGGAAAGTATCCCTAAACACGCAACACAAACCATACAGAGTAAAGACAAGAGAAAACAAAAATAGTTTTTAAGATGGTTCTATTTGTCCTGGCCACACACACACCCCACACACACACTTAAACTGAACTTTCCTAGGTACAGTCAATTCATCAGGTACCTTGGGGACACAGGTGATTCAAAGCTATATTTTGTCTGACAGATTCACAATGGGAAAAAGTCTAGGAAAGAAACAGTACAACACAGAACTGTGTTAAGGGGGAGGGGCGTACACTTGCAGTACAGAAGTCTTTTTTTTTTAATGACTAGAAAGTGTTACCAATAGCTTTTTCTCCTGGAATGTAAACCAGTGAGAAAAAGTTAACAAGATCTAACTACATTTGCCCCAAGGACAGCAGACGGCTCCTTTGGATTCTAACACTCTGGGCAGGATGCTGGGGCAGCAGGTTAGACCTCCGCTGTAATGGAAGCTGGCAACCTTAAGAAACAAATCCACAAATCCCTTGGACAACTTCCTCTCATTCAGCTACAAATCCATGGGCTTCTATCTGTTATTTATTACTTCCACCAAGCCCTACAACAGGGCAGGACGTGGCCCTGGCCACAGACTTACAATTGGATAATAGGTTCATTTTTGCAGGTTTCACCTAAAAGCTTTTACAGCCGGATCTATGCATGTTTACTCCACAATAAACCCCTCCATTTCAGTGGGACTTAATCCCAAGGAAGCTCAGACAAGATTCTAGCCAAAATTCCGAAGCGCTGCAGGCATTCCGCTTAGTCAAAGGGCACAGATCCCAAGTAGCTTCTCTGTGAAACAGAAGTCAAGTGGTGAAAAGATTTCTTTTTTTAAAAGGGGGAATCTTTTGGAAAGGTATACATCTCCCCCCCCTCCTCCCCCCCCACCAGTCTTGCTAACTGAATGGAAAACGTAACTTAACTCCCTTGTGCGCCTTTGAACTCAGTAGCCTCGTACCTTTTATAGTAAGACGGCCGGGACAAGGAGGATCGAGCGCAGCTCATTTCTGAAACGAATTCATCCGAGAGAGCTCAGCTCCGCAGCCAAGCACACTTGTTAACCCGCTCGGGCTGAGAGGTGCAGAGTTGGCTCGGAGACGGCGTCTCTAATAACGCGAATTCCCCGGCATTCCCCGCGGGAAAAGTGGGCACCCGGCAGAGTTGAAAAAGTCAGCCGTACTCACGAGAAGAGGAAGCAGCCCGGCGAGTCACAGCAGGAAATTCCAGCGCAACATCATGCGCGATGCGGAGCGAACAGGCGCGAAGTCAGGCACAGGCAGGCCCCCGGGGATTCCGGCAAGCCGGCGGCTCATGCTAGCGCACGCTGAGCGGTAATTTATGAAAGGGAGCGGGGCCAATCAGCCAATCAGCCGGCCTCTCCATAACAAGTCCGACGGGCTGGGAAGAGCAGAAAACGCCGCGACGGAACAATAGACAGGGGAAGAGGTCCCCCCACGCTAAGCTGCTTACAGAGTCGGGATCGTCTTCTGGGGCAGAGAGTCACAGACTTAGGGTTTGTTTGTTTCACACTGTATGAACAGCTGACCGGCTTTGACGTAACAGAATAGCCGAAGTCCGAGCTCTTCACTTAATTTGAATCATGGGCATGACGTGATCGTAACACAGAATTGCTCCCCACACCCAGGGATATTCCATTCTCCCCGTTCCGTGCCGTTACTCACGGAAGCAGCGGCCGCCGAAGTCGCTCAGTTGCTTCCTGGCTGGCTATAAAGTAAGGAGGAAAGAAGCAAAGGAAGAAAGAAAATGGTTGTTTATTATGGTTTTTCTCTTTTTCTGTTCCATCAGCTTTTACCCTGCCCTTTCTTCAAAGAGGTCAAGGAGGCAGAAGTAGTCCTCTGCTCATCCAACTTAAACTCACAGTAACACTGTAGAGTAAGTTAGGCTCAATGGTCAAGGTCAACTTCATGAGTAAGACGGGATTTGAACCCTGTCTCCCCTGCACGACCCCCCTTGCTAAAAACAATATCACAGTGGGTGTCCCCCCCCCCCAGCAATGGGCTTTCAAAAAGAAGTTGGCCAAGTTGAAACTCTATAAGAATGCTGGATTCTTCCAAAAGATTCAAACCAGCGCATGAAATGCATTAACATCCCTGTCAGTGCGATGTTCCAAAGGCATGCCAAAATGGGAGTGTTAATATTGGCACAAATAGCTTAGAGTCATCATAACCTTTCAAGGAAGTACTGGTGGACAACAGCTTTGTTTGCTACCTGTGAAACCTACGGGAGAGCCAGTCGGACTACCTTGCTAAGCGCCCATTATTTGGTTTTGAAAATACATTTTGGTCTTTGTAAACAAAGGTTTATCAAATCAACTCACACACACCCCTGCCTGCTCAGTTACCTGTACAGGAGGGAAATGTTTTACTCAAATGCTTCTGGAAGTCTCTTCACTTTTGTGGCGTGGGTACCTGAGCCAGTGAGGCTTTATGAGTTAAGAGCACAACTACTAGGGCATGTGGATGGGAGGCAGATGAAGCTAAATAGCTATTAATCCAGAGCCTGGGTGGCAAACCCTATGTCCAGAGTCTTGAGTTCCATGAAGGAAGAAAAGTGGAGTGTAAATGTAATGAATAAATCAGTTCTTGCCTGCCTTACAAGAACTTGTACATGGTGTATCGTAGTGGTTATTAACCCTGACCTGGATCGCCCAGGCTAGACCAGTCTCGTCAGATCTCAGAAGCTAAGCAGGATCAGCCCTAGCTAGTATTTGGATGGGAGAACTCTAAGGAATACCAGAGTCATGATACGGAGGCAGGCAGTGGCAAATCACCTCTGAATCTCTCTTGGCAGATGCACTGAAGAGATTTGAACAACATGTTCCAGGTCTACACATCCCAACCATTTCTTATCTACTGAATATGTAAATGTGTCTTGCCCGGATTAAATTTTAGCTCATTGTGCTTCAGACACTTGGCCATGGCATCTAGGCACTGACCAAGAGCAGAGGCTGCGGCTTCTAGTGATTTAACCTAGAGCTCTCCATGGTCTCACTTAACATATGCCTGGCACATATTAAAAAGCTCTTGTAGAGGATCAAATCCATCTCAGGACACAACTGATACTATTGATTTCTTTTTAGAGTCACCAGTGATGACTTTGGATCTGTCCAGAGAGAAATAATTAAAACCTTTTAATAGCCTCTCTTGTCTCAAGACATCTAAAAATTATACAGTGGTGTACGATGTCAAAAGCAGCGAAAAGATAATGTCGGATTAAGAGTGACACATTTCCTCAGTCCATTTATGAACACAAATCTTCTACCAGAGCAACTAACGCAGTTGCCATCCCAAAACAAGGCCTGAAGTCAAACTGGAATGGATTGAAGGCAAAGGTGGAATTATTGCCTCCTTCAAAGGTTTTGACACATTCCTCTAAGAGAGAGAATAATGTTCAACAAATGAAAGCAGGGTTGCACTTACCTGTAACCATTGTTCATCGAGTTGTCTTCTGTGCAGACACACACTGGGACTGCAAATAGGCAGGCCTGCCATGGAGAGATTTGTTTAAAGCTCAAAAATTCACCTACAGGGCGCCCTTCCCACCAGAGCCTCTGTGAGCCATTTCTTCCCGCCAGAACGGTCACATGGTTGAGGGCGGTGCCCTCACTCCCTCAGTTCTACCTCAGCTGCCATAAGTGATATATGGAAAAGAAGAGAACCCACAGCAAGGCAGGTGGGAGGGAATGTGTGCCTGCACAGAAGACAACTCAATGAGCAACAGTTACTGGTAAGTGTAACCCTGTTTTCATCTTTGGTCTTTTGTGCAGTGCAGTCCCACACTGGGATTTTACCAAGCCAGGTGGTGGGGTGAAGTTCTCACCTGTTATGTTACTGAAACAAGCATTATAGAACAGCTGTGCTGACCTCTGACTCCCTTCTAGTTTTCAGGTTCAGAGCAGAATGCTTTGCAAAGGTATCCAAGGAGAACCAGGTGGCAGATCTGCAGTTCTCTAGGAGCTGACTGCTTCTTAGGAGCACAGCTGAAAAAGCTTGTGCCCTGTTGGAATGAGCACAAATGTGTAGAGGAGACGGCAAACCCGCTTGCTCATAGCAAAGTTTTATTGCTGTCCCAATCGATCTTGACAGGAAGACATTGGCTTCCCCTTGTTAAACCCCCATATGAAATAAGAAGGTTAACACGTTTATGGAATGGTTGCATTCCTTTGAGATAAAATAACAAGGCTCGCCAAACATCCAAGATGTGCAAAGCCCATTCTGCAGAGGAAGATGGATTCGGGGGGGGGGGAGCAACACAAAAACCTGTACCCAATGTAAATTTGATACCAGCTTAGGTAAAAATTCTAGGCTAGGTTTAAGCACCACCCACTCAGCAAAAATCTTTAAAAATGCGGAGTCTCTAGCAAAAACCTTCCTGGCGTCAGGCAACAATCATAGTGATTCCAAAAGCAGACAAGGATACTACGGGTGCAGCAGCGTTTCGGCCAATATCTTTACTTAACAATGATTTTAAGCTTTTTTCAACCATCCTAGCAACAAGACTCAGATCATTCATAACAAATTATCTCAATCAAGACCAAGTGGGCTTTATGCCTCAAAGAGATATAACTGATAGTACATATAAGACTCTTAGCTTGATTAATCATTGTAAGAAGGCCCGAATACAATTGGTGTTGCTTTGGATATCCAAAAGGCTTTTGATTCTGTTAATTTTGACTTTTTGAAACAGACACTTGCTTGTCTTGGTTTTGGAATAAATTTTTTACGAGTCATACATACAATCTATGACCAACCCACAGCACATATTAGGCTAAATGGTATGAATTCTGATACTTTTATATTACATTGTGGCACAAGGCAAGGGTGCCCTTTATCGCCCCAACTTTTTGTGTTAATAATAGAACCTTTGGCTACCAGAATTAGACAACACCCGGAAATGTTGGAAATTCAAGTAGCCAACAAGACTTTTAAAATTTCACTATTTGCAGATGATATTTTATTATTTTGTACTAAACCATCAACTTCATTACTGGCACTCCAAACAACTTTGGCAGACTATGGAGCCATTTCAGGTTTACATATTAATATTAAAAAGTTTTATATCTACCCTGTTTTTATAACAGACAACACTAGGAAGACTCTTTTTTGTTTTTGAGCCCCCGGAGGGGAT
This sequence comes from Gekko japonicus, assembly GCF_001447785.1. NCBI lineage: Eukaryota > Metazoa > Chordata > Lepidosauria > Squamata > Gekkonidae > Gekko > Gekko japonicus. The sequence continues at coordinate 182,347 of NW_015167121.1, read as the reverse complement.
TTTTTATTATTTTTTTTAACACTACAAAAAACTACAACAGAAAGGGGGAAGGGAAAACTACATATAAGGGAGAAAGTAAAGAACCCACTACTGACTAAAAACCCAAGAGAGGAGATCCTCTAACTAGCTTTTTTTTGTTTTAGCTTCCAAAGTTCTCAAAGGCACAATTCAGAGTCCTTCAGCCTTTACTTCTTCTTTTCCCTTCTCTTTCGCAGCTTGTAGGGACTTTTCGGGGCTGCTGCCCCCTGCTCAGACAGAGTCCTTGCCAGATGAACCAGTTTCCAGCTCGCCACTGGACCTGCTGTCTTCTTCTTTTTTCTCTTCCTCTGACCTTCCCAGCTGCTCCTTTAGAAACTCTTGAGCTTTAAGAACAGAGTCAATCTTAACCTTCTTCTCTTTGATCTTAAATGCTACTCCTTCTGGAAATAGCCATTTGTATCCAATTGAATTTGTTTGGAGGAAGAGCACAAGTTCTTTGTATTTCTTTCTCCGTTGCCTTACTTCAAATGGAATATCCTTTAGCGTTCTGACGAGTAGCTCACTCATCAGTTCTTTAAGATTCTCTCCTCTATTCTCTGGCACCCCTTGGAAGCGCAGGACCATGTTGGCCTTATCCATTTGCACTTGCAGCATCTGATCTTCCAAAGAAACAGTTTTCTTTTCCAATTTTTGCACTTTTTTCCTCACTTTCTGCATTGTCGCAGCCATTTCCTTTACTTTCTCCGCATCCTGCTTCATTACTTGGATCAAGTCCATTATTTGCGTTTGTTGAGCAGTGATGCTTGTTGTTACAACTGCAAGCTGCTTTTGCTGCGCTGTTATATTCGCTGTTACCACCGACATCTGCTCTTTAAAGACATTGAGCTGTTCCAGTAGAGGGCGCATGACCTCAGCCATCGCCTTGGTCGTCTCACTGGTTGTTTCCGGTCTCGGGGACTCTGGTTTCGTTTTTAAAAGTTTCTCTTTGTCTCTGTCCCTTTTCCCCGCTATCTTTTCCCTGTTTGTTTACTTTCACGAAAACTTTTTAAAGTCTCTGAATATGCGCTTAACTGTATAGCTCGATTGGGTGAGTACTTCTGGGCAATCACACGTTTATTCTTCCGCTCCCCCCTCCCTTTCGCTCAGTGATTTACGCATGGGAGGCGTCCCTCCCCCGCTCGCTTCTGCCGTTCTACCGTGTCAGGTAGGGAGCGCCTTTTCTTTTAAAAATCTTATCTCAGTTGACTCATGTTCATAGTTGGTCTTTCGACCCCACTACATTCATCATTTCTGACGCCCGATCTCCTATGTTTGAACTGGCTAGCTTCACTTGTACCATTCAGTCTCTCAGCTGGATGAACCACTGGAGCAAGGGGGAGCCTCGATTCTCTGGCATTCAGCCATCGAAGAGGCTACCCCCTCAAAGCTCCTTGGCTAGAGACCCTTCGCCGGGCCCCTGGGGGGGTTAACGAGCCTGCTCACCCCCTCCCTCCACCGGAGCACGGAGACACCCCCGGGAGGTCCGGGAGGTGAGTCCGTGAGCGTGCCACCATCAACCGGAAGCCCAACACTAGGAAGACTCTTAAAACGATAGCCCCTTATAAATGGATAACTGACTATTTAACTTACCTAGGATTAAAAATCCCACTCAGTTTAGATGATACACATAAAGTTAACTATACTAGCTTGGTGGAAAATTTGCAGAGAGAATTCGTTAAATGGCATAAACTGAATCCTACTTATTATGATCAATTTAACATCATTACGACATATGTCTTACCTAAATTTCTTTTTTTATTTAGAATTCTCCCAATAACAATTACATCACAACAACTAGCTACTTGGCAAAAGATGCTTTTGGACTTCTTTTGGGCTTACAAGAGACACAGAATACATAAAGCTACGATCCTTAGACACAAACCTTAAAGAGGTTTGGGCTTCCCAGACCTACAGGTTTATTATCAAGCAACTCACTTATCTAATATGCTGAATGCATGCACTGGCCTTAAATCCAGGCATTAGATCCAGTGCAGCATTTCCACTGGTGCAATGATGTACACCTATGAAACAGAATCTTCACAGCACCCCCAGGAAACTCCCAAATCCCATTCCTGGTAGTTCCTTCTCACACAGGAGCAGGATTTCAGGACGCATTTTGGGTTGCCACAAGAGCAGGGAACTAAGTGACTTGAAATCTGTGGGTAGAACTCTTTGCTCCTGTGGAACTGCAGCACTGGATCCAACCCCAAGCCTGCATAAATAGGTCTTAACAGCCCTTCTGAAAGATGCTAGGGTTGGGTTTTTGGCAGGTCTCTGCAGATAAAGAGTTTCATAAATGGGAGTGGACAGCCACCACAAAGGAGTCTATGTGTGAACCCTATACAAGGCGGAGGATACTGCAGCTGGATCTCAGAATGTATGGAGTGCCTAAAGGGTACAGTCCCTAAAGGATGCTGAACCTAAAGTATTCAGCATGCCTTAGGAAAATGGTTGCTACCAGGTCTTTTTTTCCGAGGGAACACACCAGAACGGAGTTCTGGAACCTCTTAAACAAAATTATTTTTTAAATGTTTAAAAGTTCAAGAGTTTTCAGTATACAGATTGATAACTTCATTTCCCTCTTGAGAGTTCCAGCACCTCTTTTTATATATATATATTTTAAAAGCCCTGGTTGTTATTGTACCAGTCCCTCTTTGCTGGCAAGCTGTTCTGACTTGTTAATGCAGGAGATCTGGGCCCATCGATTACATCTAGCATGCTACCAGAGATAAATAGTCCCAGATGTTTTTTGGGTGCTTCTTCACTAATGAATCAAACCCAATTACAGGCATGATTCCAGAGGGAAAAAATTCTCATTAGCATAGTCTGCTGACTCTGTGTCGTAACTAATATTAATTTACTAGCATAATGCTTTTGAAAGTATGAACAAATATCATCTTGAGACATTCGCTCCAGCAACAGTCAAAAGGAAAGCACACAGTTTCCCCAATATGGCAATGCACATATGCTAGAACATCAACAAGTTTCACACACTCAGGCCATCACCAGCTCACTTTCCCTCTTGCTTTAAGCTGGGGGTGGGGTGGGATTTCCTTCTCTCAACAAATATTCTTGGGGTATGGTGTTCATGCTGCAAAGGCCAGCCACCACAACAAAGGAATGACCAGTGTACCTATCAGTCCCAACGTCTTTATGAAAAAATACCATGGCAATAATATGCAAGAAGCAGTACAAAAGGTAGAACACTGAAAATGCAAATACCTGAAATAAACACAACATATAATGGATCACAGTGATCCTCATGGATCACTGCCTTGTCGTGGCGAGGGGGCTTGCGCAGTTCAATGAAGCTGTGGGCTATGCCGTGAAGGGCCACCCAAGACGGACAGGCCACAGCAGAGAACTCAGACCAAGCGTGATCCACCTGGAGAAGGAAATGGCAACCCACTCCAGTATTTTTGCCAAGAAAACCCCATGGACAGTATCAAAAGGCTAAAAGATATGACGCCGGAAGATGAGCCCCTCAGGTCGGAAGGTGTCCAATATGCTACTGAGGAAGAGCAGAGGGCAAGTACAAGTAACCCCAGAAAGAGTGAAGCGGCTGGGCCAAAGCCGAAAGGACCCTCAGTTGTGGATGTGTCTGATGGTGAAAGGAAAGTCCAATGCTGCAAAGAACAATACTACATAGGAACCTGGAATGTAAGATCTATGAATCAAGGTAAGCTTGACGTGGTCAAAAATGAGATGGCAAGACTGAACATCGATATCCTAGGAATCAGTGAACTAAAGTGGACAGGAATGGGCGAATTTAACTCAGAAGACCATTATATCTACTACTGTGGCCAGGAATCTCGTAGAAAAAATGGTGTGGCCTTTATAGTCAACAAGAGAGTGCAAAAGGCAGTACTGGGATACAATCTCAAAAATGACAGAATGATTTCTGTCCGATTCCAAGGCAAACCATTCAACATCACAGTAATCCAAGTCTATGCCCCAACCACTGATGCAGAAGAGGCTGAAGTGGACCGGTTCTATGAAGACCTACAACACCTCCTAGAACTAACACCAAAAAATGATGTCCTCATCATCATAGGGGACTGGAATGCTAAAGTAGGAAGTCAAAAGGTAACTGGAATAACAGACAAGTTTGGCCTTGGAAAGCAAAATGAAGCAGGGCAAAGGTTAACAGAGTTTTGTCAAGAGAACACACTGGTCATAGCGAACACCCTTTTCCAACAACCTAAGAGGCGACTCTACACATGGACATCACCAGATGGGCAACACCGAAATCAGATTGACTATATAATTTGCAGTCAAAGATGGAGAAGCTCTATCCAGTCAGTAAAAACAAGACCTGGAGCTGACTGTGGTTCAGATCATGAGCTACTCATTGCAAAATTCAGACTTAAACTGAAGAAAATTGGGAAAACCACGAGGCCATTCAGGTTTGACCTAGATCGCATCCCTGATGAATATACAGTAGAGGTGAAGAATAGATTCAAGGGTCTGGATTTGATAGATAGAGTGCCTGAAGAACTATGGACAGAGGTTCGTGACATCGTACAGGAGGCAGCAATCACCACCATCCCAAAGAAAAAGAAATGTAAGAAAGCAAAGTGGCTTTCTGATGAGGCTTTACAAATAGCAGAGGAAAGAAGGAAAGCGAAAGGCAAAGGCGAAAAGGAAAGATTTACCCAACTGAACGCAGATTTCCAGAGAACAGCAAGGAGAGATAAGGAGGCCTTCCTGAATGAACAGTGCAAAGTAATAGAAGAAAACAATAGAATGGGAAGGACTAGAGATCTCTTCAAGAAAGTTGGAGAAATCAAGGGAGCGTTCCATGCAAAGCTGGCCATGATAAAGGACAAAAACGGTAGGGACCTAACAGAAGCAGAAGAGATTAGGAAAAGATGGCAAGAATACACAGAAGAACTATACAAGAAAGACCTCGATGTCCTTGACAACCACGACGGTATAATCACTGACCTCGAGCCAGACATCCTGGAATGTGAAGTTAAATGGGCCTTAGAAAGCATTGCTAACAACAAAGCTAGTGGAGGTGATGGTATTCCAGCTGAGCTATTCAAAGTCTTAGAAGATGATGCTGTTAAAGTGCTGCACTCCATTTGCCAGCAAATTTGGAAAACGCAACAGTGGCCACAGGATTGGAAAAGGTCAGTATACATTCCAATCCCAAAGAAGGGCAATGCCAAGGAATGTTCAAACTATCGCACAATTGCACTCATATCACACGCTAGCAAGGTCATGCTCAAGATCCTACAAGCTAGGCTTCAACAGTACGTGGATAGAGAACTACCAGAAGTACAAGCTGGGTTTCGAAGAGGTAGAGGAACTAGAGATCAAATTGCCAACATTCGCTGGATTATGGAGAAAGCAAGAGAGTACCAGAAAAATATCTACTTCTGCTTCATTGACTATGCTAAAGCTTTTGACTGTGTGGATCACAACAAACTATGGCAGGTCCTTAAAGAGATGGGAGTACCAGACCACCTCACATGTCTCTTGAGAAACCTGTATAAGGGCCAAGAAGCGACAGTTAGAACCGGATATGGAACAACTGATTGGTTCAGCATAGGAAAAGGAGTACGACAAGGATGTATATTGTCGCCTTGCTTATTTAATATATATGCAGAGTACATCATGCGAAATGCTGGCCTGGATGAATCACAAGCGGGAATTAAGATTGCTGGGGAAAAGATCAACAACCTCAGATATGCAGATGATACCACTCTAATGGCTGAAAGTGAAAAGGATCTAAAGAGCCTCTTGCTCAGAGTAAAAGAGGAGAGCGCAAAAGTGGGCTTGAAGCTCAACATCAAAAAAACTAAGATCATGGCATCCGGCCCCATCACTCCTTGGCAAATAGAAGGGGAAGCTGTGGAAGTAGTGACAGACTTCACGTTCCTGGGATCCCAGATCACCGCAGACTGTGACTGCAGCCATGAAATTAAAAGACGCCTGCTCCTTGGGAGGAAAGCGATGGCGAACCTAAACAGCATGATAAAAAGTAGAGACATCACCCTGCCAACAAAAGTCCGCATGGTCAAAGCAATGGTATTCCCAGTAGTCATGTATGGCTGTGAGAGTTGGACTATAAGGAAGGCCGAGCGCCGAAGAATAGATTCTTTTGAACTATGGTGCTGGAGAAGACTCTTGAGAGTCCCTTGGACTGCAAGAAGAACAAATCAGTCAATCCTCAAAGAAATCAACCCTGACTGTTCCCTGGAAGGCCAGATAATGAAACTGAAGCTCAAATACTTTGGCCACCAAATGAGAAGGGAGCACTCACTGGAAAAGACCCTGATGCTGGGAAAGATTGAAGGTCAAAGAAGACGGGGACGGCAAAGGATGAGATGGTTAGACAGTGTCAGCGATGCAACGAACATGAAATTGAGCCAACTTCGGAGGACGGCGGAAGACAGGAGAGCCTGGCGGGAGATTGTCCATGGGGTCGCGAAGAGTCGGACTCGACTGTGCGACTGAACAACAAAAATAATGGAAATATCCATGTCTACTGTCCGACATTGGTGCACAAGCATTCAAAAGGTCCAGCAATGTAGATGAGATATTCTCAGCATCCTGACTAAATCCCAAAGGAAGACCAATATAAGAATCATTTTGAATTATCCTTGTTTATCTGAAGCACAGGAAACAGATGAGCTCTGTGGGATAGGGTCATACCTGAAGTGGGAAGCAGAGGAAGAACCAGGCAGAGACACTTGGAAGCTTGCAGCAGCCCTTGTGTTGCATTGGCAGTGAGTAGATCAGAAAGTTATCCTATATATAGTTATCCCATTGGCTGTGCTGTGCGTTCCATCAGCCATTGGCCTGTCAACCACCACTCAAGAGTACTCACATGCCATTGGCTGGGTGCTGGGTCTGCTCCTCTCCCCCACCCACTGCCGGCTTGGCCACTCTTCCCTGTCAGAATAAACTGACCAAACAACTGTCTCTCCTGATGAAGCCGCTTCTCCTGCTTGGCTCCTCCATGGCTGGCTGGCTACTAAGGTGAGCCACTGGCGGATACCAGATGATCTTCAGGCTCCACCTGGAGGTTAGCTACCCTAGGCCTGGCAGCACCCTCTGGGTGACTTAATGACACCTGACTGGCATGACTTAACTAGGCCTGGCTGCTTGCTCCTGTTCATCAGCAGCAGCCCCCCTAGGACAGCCAGTGTGGCATAGCAGTTAGCGCTTCAGAGCAGGGCCTGCCAGACCCAGGTTCTTCTTGTGGAAGCTGATTGACTGATTTCAGACCACTCAAAGACTTTCAGCCTAACCTGCCTCACAGGGTTGTTGTGCACATCAAAAGGGGGTGAGGAGAATGATGTAAGCTGCTTTGGTCCCCACTGCGGAGAAAGACTGTACTTTTTCTAGGTAGATGCTGCAGGCGGGGGGGAGGAGATGGAAACCTGAAGTCAGAATGGCAGATAAAGGTAGGTTGATGGTTGGCTGGGAAGGAGATAGGGTTGCCACCTCCGGGTTGGGAAATTCCTGGAGATTTCAGATTTCAACCTGGAGAGGGTGTGATTTGAGGAGGGGTGGGACCTCAGACAGGTGCACTGGCATAGACTCCATCTTCCAAACCAGCCATTTTCTCCTGGGGAACCATTGTTGCCAATTCTAGGTGAGGGCTGGAGCTCACTCAGAATTACAACTGCTCTTCAGATGGCAGAGATCAGTTCCCCTGGAGAAAATGGTGGACTCTGTGTCATTATACACTGCTGAGGTTGCCACAACAAATTGATGCTGAATGCCCAAGGCCAGGGCACCCTCCCAGAGCCTCTTTCTAGAGCTCATTGTATTTATTTCCACAACAGGCCTTATTCCTAGTATCAGAATAAGACTTCTTCAGAGTGAAGAGTACAGGAGAAAAGAGAGCAATAGTCTATCTGTTCAACTTGGACTCACCATTCTTCACCATCTGTTAGATTTTTGTCCCACTCTTCCTCCAAGAAAATCAAGCTGGAGGCCATGGACATCTCCATTTTGTGCTTACGTCAGCCCTGTGAACTAGGTTAGGCTGAGGGTGTGTGACTGGCCCAAACTGAGCTGCACAGCATATTAGCGATTTGAAGCTGGGTTGCCTAGTTCTAACAATTGCATTTGCTACAATGCACTTAAGACGAAGAAAAATTGGGTTTTATACCTGGGCTTTTCTCTACCCTAAGGAGTCTCAAAGCAGCTTACAATCACCTTCTCTTCCTCTTCCCACAACAGACAACCTGTGAGATAGGTGGGGCTGAGAGAGTTCTGAGAGAACTGTGACTGTCCCAAGGTCACCCAGCAGGCTTCATGTGGAGGGGTGGGGAATCAAACCCAGTTCTCCAGATTAGAGTCCACTGCTCTTAACCACTACATCATGCTTCCAGGCAATGCCTGGCAACTAGCAGAAGACTCTATGGGACATGGGGGCACTGGCATGACATTACTTCCATAAGACCATAATGTCTCTGGTGATTCCTAGAGAAGACTGATGTCACTTCTGGGTTCCAGAAGTAACAACACACCATAGATCCAACAACCATTGCTTTGTATTTTTTCCCCTACCACTGCCTGAGTGGCAGTGAGAAACAAGAGCTGGGGGCCAGGGATCGCCTGTCCCCAATGGGGGCTTGGCAGCCCTAACAGCACGTGATTTCCTTATCCAATCCCTACTTGCAGGCAGAAGGTTTATGACAGCATCTGGCCAGATGGTCTGTTTTTGCCACTGTAGAGTACATACTTTGCATGCACATTTAATCCCAAACATCTTTACTTACAAATATCTTAGACAGAAAAGAGTTAGAGTCCAGTAGCACCACAAATTGTGTTAGTGTTTAAGGTGCAACTGGACTCTTGCTCTTTTCTACTGCAACGGACAGACTGCCACCCATCTTGAAATGTCTTGGATAGTACTATTAGGCCAGGGAGGGGGGTACACTCCCAGTCTGAGAGGGCAGGAACCAGCTATCTGCGCTGGCAGCAAAACAGGTTCAGTAAAAGGCAGCTTCATATGTTTAGTGCAGTGGCATGCCAAACACTACTTTATTGTGGATTTTATGGGTAACAACTGATCCCATCAGATGTTAATCTAACGTCTCTGTTTTGTTGTGGGAGACGTCCAAAGTGTTGAAAAGGAGAATGTTCTTTCAGTTTGATATAGTAGGAAGCTAAGGAGTTTACATAAAGTTAAATTGCAAGCTAATTAGCCCATAGTTGGGAAGGCAAATGAATCTGTGAAATCCAGTGGAGTACCTAATGTATTTGACACACAGAGCTGGATCATTTTTTAACACACGCCCTCCTGCCACTCCTCCCTCCCTTTCTGTTCTCCTGATTCACTCTCGGCTTGTTGCCTCCTGGTGGAAACCCCCAGCTCAGGCTCCATCCATCACTTCCGCCCGCTCAGCTTGGCAGCTTCAATATGGCAGTGCCCTGCGGCTCCTCACAGCTCCCAGCCACTGAGTTGCTGCTGAAGATCCCGAAGACGGAGGTGTTGGCTTGCCCAGGGCACTCAACAACAGCAACCCCAGCCTCTCTAACCCTTCCACGCCCAGCACTAATTAGCCTAATTAGCCATGTTTTTTCAAGGGTGGGACACCAAGGTAAATCTTGTTGTTGTTGTTGTTGTTGTTTTAAAATTCTTTACAGACTACGCACCCCCTTATTGCCTGCTCCCGGGGTTGACCACTCCCACTGCCCCATCCTAGATATGCCACTGGTAAGATCCACTGATTTCCCCCCCCCCCATTGTCTTAGGAACTAGACATAATCCCAATATATTACATACTTGGAAATGTTTCCCAAATGACCAGTTCTCCAGTAGCATCAGGAAAATTATGCTGTTAAATTACAGTAAAAGAGGCTTAATCGTTTCTGCCTGCTGTTTCTCCAGATGCTTTGAGCCCCACTTTTATTTATACAGCAATGACACCAACACAGAGGACACAGAAGATCGTTACAATATTGTAGGAGCTCCTCTCTCTTCACAGAAAAGTATGCAAGGAATGGAACATGGGATCCGTGTACGCAGGAGTCACATTGAACACAGAACTTTGGCTGCTTTTCTACCACATATTAAAGAGAACAATGGAAATCCATAGTAGAAATATATACTGCTAATGTGGGTAGGCAGACAGCTTCAGTCAGACAAGTTCAACTCAGTGCAGAACCTAATGCTGGTAACAGCTGGGGCTTCAGACCTGGATTACATGTCAACCTAGAAAAGCATGGGGGTTGCACTCACAGTTTCTGATTATTTTAGAGAGGAATTTGATAGAGCTTTGCTTGCTCTTCGTTCAGTGCTAAGCCTTGTCTCCTTATGCAAAACAATGCGCTGGTAGCAAGGCATTAGAGCGCTGGGATGAGTCATCCTCAACACAATGTCTGGGGGTTTCCTGGCATCCACTTGCTTCTTGACTTTTTGAGATAAAATTTAATTTATTTATTTAAAAAAACTGTTAGTGGCTTTTTTCCTTGCAGAACTCCAGGCATCTTACAATATAAGGATTATAAAAACACATTAAAAACAATACAAATAAAATGGCAATTATAAAAACACATCAAAGGTCACAATTTAGATTTGGAATCCAAGTGATCTTAAATGGAAAAAACAAAACAGGGAGCTTGAAGTCACTCCCTACTAAGTGACTGACTAGCTGAACTCAGAACTCATCATTGGCTGGTGTATCATCTTATTTTTATTATTTATTTGGTGTGTTTCTTAATCCATCTTTTCTCCCTGATGGGGACCCAAAGTGACTTACAAAAAAAGTTACACTTTTAAACCATTTAAAATACAATGTAATATTTAAAATATTCCTCGTGCCCTCTATTTGACCAAAGACACAAACTCCATATGGCAGCCATTTTATGATTAGCCTTACTCTGTGGAAACCATTTTGTGGTGGCACTTGTTACTCTTTCTCAAAACTTCAGAGGTTCCTGCAGGCTCAACCAGTTTGGGCATCCCTGACTGAGATAGTAGAACAGACTGTACCATATTGTAGGCAGGATTACAGTTTTGAAGTTCCCCTCGGTTAATTCCTTGTAATACAAAACTAGTACAGAAACAAAGGGCTAGGCTGGAACTTTTCTCGCTGATGTGTTAATTTTTTTCAAGGAGTTTTTAACATGAGGGCAGTAATATATATGTGACTCCCCCACTTGTAGTCTGACGTACAGCCCATTTTGGCACCTAAATTCAACTACCTCACCCTGGAACAGGCTTCAATCACAAAAAGCTAAAGGCAGTATGGATTAGGGCCATGGTGCTAGACCATAGCGCTGCCAGGTTTCCTGCTCCAGCGGGACACCTCCAGCCCAGCAGCCTATATCCCCTGTCACTGTTCAGTAGGGTGGCAGGGAGGGGAATGTGGGGTGAAATTGGCATTGCTCCATTACTGGTGGGAACTTTTTGGGAATGAAGACATGTAAACAGGTGTTGATCCAATGCCATGATGCCACTTCCGGCACAAACCCAGAAGTGATATAATTACATCAAGGTGGCACTCTAGCATCCCACCAAAACTCCTAGAGCATCATCCCAACATGATGATACCACTTCCTTTTCTTCTGCTGGTGGGGGGTGGCAGGTGGCAGGCTGGAGCCTGTGAAATTGGGGGATCTCCTGCTCCCACCTGGGGGCTGGCAACCCCATGTCACAGAGTGAACTGCTTTGCTCAGTAGGGGGGGGGGATATGCAGGAACATTGTTCACTATCCCTATCTGTTTTTACCCTTGCGGGAGAAATTTTACCCATATTTCTCCCCACAAGGAGTGCCCACACATGGGTACCCCCACTTTGATAAACTGGTTTTAGCCATAAGCCCTCCAAACATTAAAAGAAGTAGAGTCTTTTTCAAATGTTAGTGTCTAACAAAAGAAGAAAATGCTGTTGATTCGCAACTGATCCCATCCACAGGGTGCTCCAGGCAAGAGAGGAGCAGAGGTGGTTTGCCAATAGCCTTCCTCCACATAGCAACCACATTCTTCCTTGGTGGTCTCCCATCCAACTGATTAGCAGCCAAGTTCTAACAAGCTCAGGCTAAGTTGGCCCATTCAGGGTGTCTAGCAGAAGGCACATAAATACATCCAATAAAGAACAAAGAGGGGGTTGTAACATAGTGATATTAAAATAGCTGTTTATTATATAAATAATAAATATATACTATAATAATTCTGCCAGTTTGGGAAAGGGGCCCTGAGATGCAGCACCAATCAGCATGATAATTTATTTTAGAAGACTAATAAAATACCAAGCACTGCCATGTTAAGGCTTCAATAACATACGTACTAACCTGGAAGCAGGTCTTAATTCTGAGTAAGCTTCATGCAAAATATCAAGCTGTCTGGTGTAGCGGTTAAGTTCGTGGACTCTAATCTGGGAGAACCGGGTTTGATTCCCCACTCCTCCACTTGGACCTGGCTGGATGACCTTGGGCAAGCAGTAGTTCTGATAAAAACTGTTCTTGAAAAAGAGCAGTTTCTGTCAAGAGCTCTCTCAGCCCCACCTACCTCACAGGGTGCCTGTTGTGGGGAGGGGAAGGGAAAGGAGTTTGTAAGCCGCTCTGAGACACCTTTGGGTAGTGAAGGGCGGGATATAAATCCAATATCCTCCTCCTATCCTTCTCCTCCTTATACTGAATCCCACTTACAGTTCTTCTCAAGGTTGCTTGGAAGTACCTTTCCAGGGTCTCTGACCTCAAGCTGAAGATGGCAAGGACTGAACCTGGGACCTTATGAATGCAAAGCTTGTGCTTTGCCACTGACCCACAGCTCAGCACTGTGCTACAGAAGTGTCCAGATCCTAACACAAAGATGTGAATTTTAAGATAAAGAGCTTCTAAATATGTGTAGAATTCTACACAAGGCTTTTGTTCTGTCCAATATATTTGTGAATCTCCATTAAGTAGAAAATGGTCAGACTCACTGACCTGTTGGAGATGTTCTCCCTTCTTGGTTCAAATGGACACCATTTCTTCCCAGGCAGGCTGGGCAGACTCCCTTCCAAAAACCTCATGAACTTCCCTGACCTTCTGACTCCTCCTCCAGGGAATCTACTGAAAAGACATCTCCTTTTGCAACCTTCCCTCAGGCAAGTATCCACCGTTCTTGCTTCCCCTAGTCCAACTCTTGAAAACACACATGGGTCTGTTTACACAAAGCATGCAGCCACGTGATACTGCTGTTACTAGCCCTGCCTGTCATTTTGTGAAGATGCTGGTTTCCCAAAAATCTGCACTCCTCATGAAGTACTGAGCCAGTTCCAGGTGCTTGGGAACCGTAACAAAATCCCTCCTGGGCCCCCTATTGGTTCCCTGGCCTTACCTGCAGTCAAGCCAGCCTTCAAGTGGTGGACAGTTGAGGAGACAGCCATTGGCAGAGGCGAACAGCAGAAGCAACTTGTTGAAAGTCAATTATTTACCCTTTTGGGAAGAGCTGTCAAGAAGAGTACGACCCCTTGGGACAATCAGTTCTTGGAAATCACCTGAAGTTGCCAATCCCAGAAGCCACCATTACTGAACTCCACAGGGGCCGTCATGGTGGTGTTGTTGTTATCAGACCAGAGAGCTCCACTCAGGGCTCAACCAAGAAGTTTATTGGGTGAGGGAGTTGTGAAGGGGGAAATGTACACATACATCGCTGAGTTGCTTGGAGGTATGGCAAGATATACTCCCCCCCCCAATTATATATGGACATTGTGTTACTAGCAGTTTAATAGAACCACTGTGAGTGTCTTGTAGGACACAGAATCCTCTCTCTCTTTCTTTGCCTTGAAAATCCTTTCTTTGTCTTCTCAGTGTCATGTTGATCCAAACTGTATTAATTTATAAGGTACTTCTCTTGTTGACAGTGTCACTCTGAAAACAGTCAAGCCTGAACTGGATGTAAGAAAGGACATTCACTGATGCAGAAACAGCTAGGCAAACCAGTTGTGTAGATCTCAGTCAGCCTGATCTGCCAAATACAACAACCTTCACCAACAGAAGTTATTTTGGAAGTGGGGCATTTGAGATGACACTTCGGGGAAAGGGAATTCAGGCAAACAATCAAGGAGCAAAACTGTTGATCTTTTCAATCCCTGGGAATCCACTCTGCCCCTGCCCTAACCCACACTAAGCACAAAGTCATTCTCTGAACTCCAGAATATACCTTACACCATTGATCTGGAGTTGTGCTTTTGCAGTTCTTTTCTCACATGAAAGAACAGCAACTGGCAAACTGACAACCATGCCACATACAGTTGTGGCAAATTCCATTGCATCCCTGACAGACAGAAAGCACCTGAAACTAAACATTAGCTAAGATACTAGGAGATCACAGAGGTTTTCACTGATAAAAAGCAATTTCAGAAGGAGGAGGAGGAGATTGGACTTATACCCTGCCCTTCACTTGGAGCCTTAGAGCGGATTACAATTTCCTTCCCTTCCTCTCCCCATAACAGACCCCTGTGAGATAGGTGGGGCTGAGAGAGCTCTGAGAGAGCTGCTTTTAAGAAAACAGCTCTGAGAGAACTGTGGCTTGCCCAAGGTCACCCAGCAGCTGCATGTGGAGGAGTGGGGAATCAAACCTGGTTCTCCAGATTAACCACTTAACCACTACACCAAGCTGGCCTTGATTCAGATCACAAGAGTAGGGGGGGGGGTTAACTCTTTCCCCTGCGTTATTCTCTTGATCTCAAATCCCCCTCAAAGTACTATTTGTACCACTGGAGTAAACCTACAGTACGTTTCTCTTAGCAGGGCAATTAGAAGTTCCAGGGGGACTACCTAAGGGCAAAAAAAATAGGGAAAGAGGACTACATTTCCCATAACCAGTGTCCTGGTACAAATCTGAATCAGTGGCTCCCATAGGTATTCTTTATCAACTGAAAAAAAGAGAGACATGGGCGATTCACAGTGTGGTCCTAAGTGCAGTTAGACCGTTCAAACCTATTGGAACTTAGGATGTAACTCTTCTTAGGACTGTACTGTCAACGATGGATCATCCTGTTCCACCTTATTCCTCTATGGCACAAAAGGAAAAGCGCTAGGCCAAAACCTTGCAACAATATGAGGCAGTCGTTTTTGAAAAATGAATCTCTGGTTCTGTTTAAGTTCAGCACAGGGTTTGATTGACAGTATTCATAGTATGCCATATTTTATGACTATTAACCAGTCACCTTTGCATAACCATCAAAACAGTAAGGCAAACCACACATGGAAGAATATGTATCTGACAAGATAATTGATTATCTGGTGTGTGTGTGTGTCCCACCCCCCCTTTCAGGGCCACAAAGTGATTAAGTAATGAAAGCTTCTTCTTGCTTTTGGATACTGCTACAGAAAGCCAGTTTGGTGTAGTGGTTAGGAGCATGGACTCTAATCTGGGAGAACAGGGTTTGATTCCCTGCTCCTCCACATGCAGCTGCTGGTGTGACCTTGGGTCAGTTACAAGTTCTTTCAGAACTGTTTTCTCATGAGAAGTTCTTGAAAGAGCTCTCTCAGCCCCACCTACCTCACAGGGTGTCTGCTGTGGGGAGGGGAAGGGAAAGGAGACTGTAAACCACACTGAGACTCCTTCAGGTAGTGAATTCAGGTAATAAATTCAATATCCTCCTCCTCCTCTTCTTCGTTAGAATAATTGTCTGGGAGAACCACATGGGATGGTATCATAACTAACAGGAAAGGACCCGGGTTTGCTGAGGAGAAATCAAGGCCTGGAACAGAAGGGAAAAAAAGAGGAGGTTGGACTGGAGGCATTTCTTGAAATTGGCTTATTCTGACTGTGGATTGGATTAATCTGGCCTTCTAAGGAAGGGGAATCTCTGAAAGACTAAGAAACCAATCTGGACCAAGTTAACCACCTTGAAGTCTTGTTTCAAAGAAAGAAATACTATGCTTGATCTGAAACATCTTGGGGCAGAAGAACAAAGTTTGAATCCAGGGGCACCTTTAAGCTTGCACTCAGAATAAAACTTTCTTGGTCTAAAAGGTGCCACTGGACTCAAGCCTTGTTCTGCTGCTTCAGACCAAAACAACTACTCACCTGAAACTATCTTGACTCAGAGGTAAGTCTGGCTGTACTCAGCGGTGCCTACGTCTAGGGGCATTTAGTTGCAATCTTAACCATGTGGCTATCTCTCACAGTGGAAGAATGGGAGAGGGAACCTCAAAATGCTTAGCTTGTGTTGGCTGAGTTGTGCCATAGGTTTCTGTTTGCTGATTCTGGGACTGCCAGATCCCAGGTGTGGCCTGGAGATCTCCTGGAATTACAGCTGATCTCCAGACTCTATAGGTAGTTCCCCCCAGGAGAAAGTGGCTTCTTTGGAGGGTGGACTCTATGTCATTATGCCCTGCCCTCTCCAGGTTCCATCACCAAATCTCCAGGAATTTCCCAACCTGGAGCTGGCAGCTAGATGATTCTGTATATGAGCTATATTGTTTCTTACTTGCAGGGGGTGCTGGATATTTTTGTAGGCAGCATTTAAAAATATTAAAGTATATAAAATTTTTATAAAACCGCATGCTGAGAAATGGTGCTAATTCTTAATTCTGATTTTTTTAAAAAATAAAAAGGTGAGTACCGCATTGCTGCACGGTTGCAGGACAGGAAGTTGCAGTGAGCAGGAAGGATCATCTGGAATAAAAGTGCAAAGGCCATGAATCTCCCCCACATATATTGTGCTTCTGTCTCACAACAACAGAAAAAGATAACCAAACATTGGCTCCTGAAAGAAACCAGGAGGGTAACAGGGAAGGAATTGGAGAGCTGTGACTGGTTAATGCTGTCTTCTGGCACTACCTTGGTAACTACATGTATTATTGCTGTTAATTGAACTACAATTGACTGCTGTGGAACCACTCCTCCTCTGTTGTAGCAACAGCAAAACAGAATCCTGTGGCACCTTAAAGATGAACAGATTTATTGAAGCTTATGTTTGGAGGTGAAATAAGACTGTGATTTGTTTCAGAGAAAGCAAAGCACTGATATTCTTAAAGGGCCAGAACTCCTTCGTCTGCCTTGACAGGGGAACTTCGTAATACTGCATTTGTTATTGGTCATACTTTGGACAAGACAACAAGCTGCACAGTAAACTCATGTGCATGCACAGGAAGGTCTGCTCACACCGTTCTATACAGGGGTCATTTTGTAGAAAAAGTGGTGCAGGGGCTCATTAGCATAACTCATTGGCATAACTTATTTGCATATGCCACACCCCCTGTGTGTCAGAAGGCAACACCCACCGCTCAGGCTCCACTGGACTGTTTTGGATTGCTAGCTATTGGTGGGGGTGGGGGTGGAACGTGCAGATCTGTCCTCACAGAGGAGGGAGAGCTTGTACCTGAATAAAACTTGGTCTTAAAGGTGCCACTGGACTGTTTTGGACCAGGGGGCCAGGGGGGCCTCTGCAGCTTACCTGGCTGCTTCTTGCTCTGACTGAGGGCTGCTGGCAGCAGGGGGTGGGTCTTGTTGCATGTGCCCGCCCCCTGGGCTCTTTACTGCCGGAGCTCCGCTCCTGTGCGCTCCTGCAGGAAATGACCCCTGTCTATGCATATACCCTTTCGCCACAGCCTCTTTGACTATAAGTCATTTTAGAGGACTAGGGACACTCCCTTCTTACAGCCTAAAGTAGGATTGTGGCATACTTTGATATGTTCCCAGAAGTGCTTGGATAAGCACACGAGTCTCTCTGGATACCAGTCAGGTACTGCATCCATTGCCGGTGTTGCAGGTGAACAGAATATCCTTTTTTCCTTTTAAAATGTTTGGGGAGGGGGAGTTTCTAACCAGTTGACCTTTGAGTGTTTTTGTTTAATTATAATAATCCTAGACCAGGAACAAGATTATCTCTTGCATAATATTTTGTTTCCATAACATATATGATTGAGTTCAGTGGCTTTCTTTGTTTTAAGAATATGCAGAAGAAAATGAGCACATTGTCCATGGAACTATTCTGAGATGGAAGCCACAACTTTCCAGTTATGGCTATTGCTTTCCTATATGCCACGCCAAGGAGATACAGATCCAAAAGAAGGGTTTTTGTCCCTAATCCAGAAAATGTTGTGTTTATATTTTATTAAAAGCAGGAGGGGTTAAGGGCAGCTACCTCTGGACTGCAGCCTTTCTGCAGTAGTGATCATAGCACTGAAAATGTAGGACTTGCTGCAGTTATTATTCCTGAGAGGTAACTGTGTTAGTCTGATTCAGCGAAAGAACAGGACTTGTGGCATGTTAAGCACCAAAACACTTATTGTGGTATAAATTCTTACAAAAGGTAATTTTATTAGATGCGTGAAGTATATCTCATTGAGTTGGCAGAGAGATGTATGGCGAAAGCTACAAGTAGCAAAATGGCGAGTTTCCTTCATGGCATACTATAGAGTGAAATAAAATCCAGCCAGAAAATCAAATGACCTACTTAAGAGTATATATTTATTTATTTAAAACATTTATTAGCTGCCTTTCTTCCTTATGGAGCTCAAATCATATTACAACATAGATAAAACACACAAAATAAAAGACATTAAAAATGTAAAACCCAAAATTGAATATCACTACTCCGGACTGCTAGTAAACTTAACCAAATGTGGTCCTAAATAGAGATGTCTTCAATTGCCTCCTACAGATGGAAGTAAGGGAGCCAAGTGTACTTCCCTGGGGAACCTTATCCTTAATCATGGGGCTACGACTGAAAAGGTCCTCCCTCCTGTACCTACCAAACAAGCTTCTTTGATCGATAGGACACTCAGCTGTAGGGCTGCCAGCTGCTTGGGGGGGGGGAGGTCCTTTTGATAGAGGCTTAATGGGATGTCATTTGAAATGCGGTGTTTTACGGAGGAGAGTTTTATGGATCCTGTGGACTGCCAAAAAGACAAATCAGTGGATTCTAGATTAACTCAAGCCTGAACTCTCCCTAGAAGCTAAAATGAGTAAACTGAGGCTCTCGTACTTTGGTCACATTATGAGAAGACAAGACTCACCAGAAAAGACAATAATGCTAGGGAAAGTTGAAGGCAGTAGGAAAAGAGGAAGACCCAGGGGTCATTTCGTAGAAAAAGAGCTAGGGGGACTCATTAGCATAACTCATTAGCATATGCCACACCCCCTGACATCACCGGAAGTGTGTCCTCCCCACAGCCGGCGGCGACCTCCAGCGGGCACCAGCAGGGAGCTCCAGGCCCCGCCCTCCCGCACCTCACCCGGGGGGATGGCGTCCCCCCGTGTCCCCCCCCCAAATGACCCCTGGGAAGACCCAACTTGAGATGGAGTGGTTCAGTCAAGGAAGCCGAGGCCCCCAGTTTGCAAGACTTCAGCAAGGCTGCTGATTAAAGGATGTTTTGGAGGTCACTAATCATAGGGTCACCATAAGTCTGAAGTGACTTGACAACACGTAACACACACACACACACACACACACAAATGGGATGTCGTTTACCTGGTAAAGTTATCTCCATGTCATGAAAAGCTTCAGGCTTCCACACATTACACCTCTGTTAAAGGGACGACACTTTCCCCTACGGCAGTTGGCAACCCTATACGTTAACCTTCCCTAGTACCTGTTGAGCCCAAGTCTATCAATATCTAATCTGTATATGAATTTGAACTCAGCAACTTTTTGCTGTAGTTTCCCTGTGAAAACCTTCAAGATCTGTCATGGAATGTCCAGGGAAATTGAAATGCTCCTCAACCCTGGTTTCTGAGCATTTCTTTGTTTAGCATTTAATTTAGCAGAAGGACGTTGTTTGCACATGATAGCATATACCACATTAGGGGCTGTGGTGAATAAATGAGCCCTTAATGGCATGGTTAATGCGCTTGGATCCTGTGATCAGGTCACTTGAGTAGATATGGAGAAAGGGTGGACTCTGAAATGAGGCACTGCGAGGCTAGGACCTGGTTTCAGTTTCTACTGGATGGTCTATTGATATAAATACAGTGATTGTTTTCTGTTGTTACTGTGGAACAGAAGCACAATCTGTGAACTTCCAAACTGGCGTTCAGAGAGATATCCTTAGTAGTTGCCCCTCCCGTGCACATGGAGTGCCCATCTCCTAAATCCAAGTCTGAGCATTTTCCAGAAGTTATGTAAAGCCTCTTTGCTTGGGGGGCTACTTTGGCAGATGGGTAATATGAATTTAATACTGGGAATGTGATGGTTACAGTCCAGCTAGTTATCTGATATCCTTTTGGCACTTGCTTGGAGATAAGCACTGTTAAATAATGTTGCTTCTGCATTACAATTCATAGGACTGGGCTATAAATATCAGACATTGACAGCACAGAATGTAATCCTGTTGATTAACTTGATCCATTGAGTTCAATGAGAGAAAGACTTGACTCTAGCAAGATCATGGCCTTCATATTAGAGTAACAGTGTTTTCATTATTGTTTAAGTGCCTTCAGTTCCCCCAAAATAGGATACTTGGTAATGAGATAAATTAACAAACCATAAAACATCTTAGCAGTAACTCTTGCCTAGATCTTGTTATATTTCTCTGCTACAGAGTAATCTCTAAATTGTTAACCACCTTGCTGGGGATTCATGCTTATCTCTACTGGCCTATAATCCTTGAACCACCTTGAGCCAGTTTATTGAAAACAATAATAAATAAATAAATAAATACAATGCAATCACTAATGAGTAAATGACATTAGCTGCAGTTGTGGGTGGCTGTGCCACTCAATAATTTCCATTAGTTTATTTATTTATTTATTTCATTAAATTTATGAATTGCCCATCCTGCAAGCAGGCTCTGGGTGATTTACAGCCATTATAAAACATTTAAATTAGTGACCAACTTCCAATGACATCTGTGGCTGTTGATCTTATTAAAAGCAGGAAGCAATTTTGGGTGTGAGAAAAATTGGTATTTTTTAAGGTATTTTCTGATATTCCTGAATCCCAATACTTATTGGTATTTAGATTCAGGATTTTTCTGGCTCCATTATACCCTGTCAATGGTCCCCATACAGTATAATAGAGAAGTGATCTGGGGTATCTGGGGCTCTGGGAGGGCTGTTTTTTGAGTTAGGGGCACCAAATTTGCAGAATAGCTGCTGATGTCTCTCCTTAACCCCCCTCCCAAGTTTCAAAATGATTGAACTAGGGAGTCCAATTTCATGGGCCCCCAAAGAATGTGCCCCCATCCTGCATTGGTTTCAATGGAGGGGAAAAGGTGTTTAAAGGGATCATAGTCCTTTTAAATGCCTTCTCCAAGCGGCAAGTGAATTCTAAAGACATTTAAAGGGCTTGCAGTCCCTCTAAACACCTTTTCCAAGTCATGAGTTCACCCAGAAGGTGTTTAAAAGGACTGAAATCCTTTTAAACACCCTTTAACTTTAATTATCCAGCAGTCCCAAAAAATTCTGAATGTTTTTTTGGATTTTTGGCATTTGGCAATTTTGGTTAGCTGAAAATATATCCAAATCTATGTCTGAAAAATAAGGTATTTTTCAGATTTTTTTTTTTACTTAGATATAGCTGAATGCATACTCCTAGAAGCAATTTAGGCAACCAAGATTTTTTAAGAAAGCAGAGCACAACCACCCCCCAAACACACACTCGAATATGGGTTCCATAGGGAGGAACTATCCTGGCCTGGGTGGCCCAGGCTGCCCAGATCTTGTCAGCTCTTAGAAGCTAAGCAGGGTTGGTCCTGCTTAGAACTTGGATGGGGGAACACCAAGGAAGTCCAAAGTTGGTATGCACATGAAGCTGCCTTATATTGAATCAGACTATCATCCATCAAAGTCAGTATTGTCTGCTCAGACTGGCAGTGGCTATCCAGGGTTTGTGGCAGTGGTCTTTCACATCACCTACTACCTCATCCTTTAAACTGGAGATTCTGGAGATTGCACTCAGGAGCTTCTGCATGCTAAGAAGATGATCTACCACTGAGCCATGACCCCTCCCCAGGCAATGGCAAACCACTTCTGTTTGTCTCTTGCCTTGGCAGGATCTCCACAAGTCAGCTGCAGCTTGATGGCACTATCCACCACCACCAGGGAGGGACCATGGCTTGGTGATAATCTGTTTTGTCTGCAGAAGGTTCCAGGTTCCATTTGTGGCAGGTACAGGGCTGGCTCACCCACTAGGCGAACTAGGCATTTGCCTAGAGCGCCAGACCCTGGATGGGGCGCCGAACTGCGCCTCCCCCCACCAAAAGTTTTTTCCCCCTCTGTCCGCCCCCTGCCTTTCCCATCGTCTCTCTTCCCAGGCCCAGATTTCTGTGCTGCCGCCACTTCAGGGCTGGTGGCACAGGCTGATGAGGGAAGCGCCTCCGCCTTGCGCTCTTGCCTGTCTTGCCCGAGCCGGTCTCGTGACGAGGAGAGCTTCCCTCAGCCCAGGTGGCGCCGAACAGGGCGGGCGCAAGAGCCAGGGGCTGCTGAGGAGGGTGGCACGCAGACATCATGGACTTGCTCCAAGGGGCACTGCTGATAAGGAGAGGTAGCGGCGGCGGCAACAGCTCGCCTGTGTGTGTGGGGGGGGGGGCAGGGGACTCGGTGCCGGAAGGAGACTAGCAGCGAGGCACCTCCAGCTCCGCCGAGGGAGGTAAGACATGTCCTGCTTCCTGGCTTGCTTTTGGGGGGGGGGCGAAGCAGAGGGCAACCATGCAACCATGGAATGCCTCTAAAAGGAGTCCGTCACCCTCTGTCACC
Organism: Gekko japonicus; assembly: GCF_001447785.1. NCBI lineage: Eukaryota > Metazoa > Chordata > Lepidosauria > Squamata > Gekkonidae > Gekko > Gekko japonicus. The sequence goes on along the minus strand of NW_015167121.1, from coordinate 159,721 downwards.
GGTCTTGTGCCGGTGGGCATGGCCTCCAGAGCGCCCTCGGGGGTCGGCACGAGCCCGGGCCAGAGGCGTCTCTCCACTCCTTTCCCACAGCGGAGGGCATGGAAGGGAGTCACCAGTGACTGGCTGTGGGGCTCCCCTGGTCTGCAGAGGCTGGAAGGGCATGTGGCGCCAGGGAGGGGACGGGTAGGAGAGGGCGGGCAAGGAGGTGGCCAGCTGGGGAGGTTGGCATCTGCGCCTCGCCTAGGGCACAGAAACACCTTGGGCCGGCCCTGGGCAGGTAAAAGGATCATGTAGTAGGTGATGTGATCGACCTCCACTCAAGTCCTTGGAGAGCTGCTGCCCATCAGAGCAGGCAATGCCGACCTTGATAGACCAGTAGTCCGCTTCACATGTTGCCTTGCAGTTGGAAGCAGATGCATGTACAATTACTTTGCTCCCTGTTCCTCTTTGCTGAAAGAAAGAACAAGAATCCTCCAGCAGGGCACAGCAGCTGCACTCTCCCTTCATGACTGTGGGTCTGTTAAAAAGACAGGAAGTTTGCAGCATGGCAGTCCCGACCATTAATCATCAGCTCTCAGGCTCACTGTACATCTCAGATGTGACCCTTTGTACTTGAACTTGCCTCCTGTGGTATTCATCTGCACCAGCTTCCACTCAAAACAATTTGAAGAGAGGTAATCCTACACAGAGACACGTACTAGGAGCTCCTGGTGTTCAAGATTTTCATCAGTCATGATGTTGTTGATGTAAGTACTTGTTTAAAAAAGCTTCACATCTTAATGAGCGGAATAGAGTGAGGAAAGAACATTAAGGTTGAGGCTATATCCACTAATAAGACAAGCAAAAGAAATATTTGTGCAGCCAGCATCTGAACAAGATTCACCTTTTCTGGAGATGAATGTTCATGACAAGACAAGCCTTCCTAGGACTGATCAAGCTACAGCACCAGCCAGGATTAAAGCAATTGTTTTGTTCTAAGCATCATTTTCTCTCAAGACAAGGGACAACAGAAAAACACCTTTGGTTTTTGAACAGAAACGAAGTTGGAAAAACCCTATGCCTAAATGTGAATTAATAAATTGGGAGGGAAACCTGGTTTGTGGCCCTGCAAACCCCATTGAAAGGGACCGCAGCCCCTTTAAATGGGGTTTGCAGAAAGCCCAAAAAACAGCCGAGTGGCAGGAAGCAGCCTGCTCCCCGCTGCTCAGCTGTTTCCGGCTGGCTTGTGGACTCCCTTTAAACTTTAAAGGGACAGCAAAAGACAGTCCAAAAACCACCTGAGCAGCAGGGAGCAGGCTGCTCCCTTTGAGGGAGCCTTTAAGGGAGAAGTCATTGGGTCCAGGCCACCTGGCAGTAGTCACGGAGTGATCTGATACCACCTAAGTTGCGTAAGTCACCTATGCGCGGCTGCTTGCTACTGTTCAACAGGAGCCACCCTATGGAAGCCAATCTGGAGTAGCAGTTAGGGTTTCAGAGTAGGGTCTGGGAGGTCCGAATCCCCTCCTTGCCACGGAAGTCACTGGGTGATTTTGGGCCAGTCACATATTTTCAACCTAGCCTACCTCACAGAGTTGTTGTGAGGGTAAAAAGGAGAAGAGAATAATGTAAGCTGCTTTGGTCTCCACTGTGGAGAAAGGCAGGGTATCTGTGAAATAAATAAATAAAACTAAAGATGGGAGGCAGATAAAAGGTAGGTTGGTGAATGGTGGAGAAGGAGAGAATGAAGAGGGAAAGGGGAGAGTATATGGGGGTTGTCACGAGAAGGGAAGGAGGAAATAGTGCAGTGAGGGGATTCAGGGGAAAGTGCAGTGTTGACCCATAAGTCCTTTTTAGATTCCGAGTGGCCGGCACCACACAACTGGGACATAGTTTTCCTAGGTAGAGGCTGCTGAGGGGGAGAGAGGGAAAGCTGAAGACAGGGGCCAAATAAATTTAGGTTGGCTGTTGGGTGAGAAGGAAGCAGGAAAGGGGGAGAGACTGTGGAGGCTTTCAGAGGGGAGTGGGAGATGAGAAGCCTTCAGAAGTCCTCGTGGGTTCCCACTTGTATACATGTTTTATGAGTATGCTTTGTGTAGAGAAGCACTGTTTTTGCAATGCAACATTACATACAATATTTAAAAGCAACCTGATTTAAGGAAATCAGTATTAAAACGTCAAACATGCCTATTTTCAATTATAATTTCTTAGTGCATGGCATATAAGCCTAAGAGAGTACTAAAAGCTAAGCAATACATCTTGCAGCTTTCATGCCATTCCAGGCAGTCTTGTGGACTGTCCCAAGGCTGACCTCTGCTGGCAACTCCTTGTGTTGCTTCATGGATTGCCATGCATAGAGATTTTAGTGGCCTTAGAGATGTCAGAAGGGTTATTTATCATTCAGCTGGGTTGAGCCTAGTTGTATGTGGAGAAGGTGAGAGTGAGAGGCAGGGGCATGGGAAATGTGTTGTTTTCCTTCACAAACAAAAGGATAGTCAATCATTTGTCTCTATGTAGACTACAAAATTGATGAGTACCCTTCAGGGTGCCCTGACTTGGATGGCCCACGCCAGCCCAGTCTTGTCAGATCTCAGGAGCGAAGAGGGTCAGCCCTGGTTAGTACTTGGATGGAAGGTCACCAAGGAAATCTAGGGTTTTCTATTTTAAAACTTGCTGCTTCCCAAGTAATTTAAAAATGTATCAGCCCTCCAAGAATCTCTGAAAAGATATTGTGCAGGCTGACTGGCATTTTTCCCCTCACAAAGGGTTAGTTCCACATGGTGTAAATCAGATCGCTGTGTATTCAGAAAAGTATGGCAAGCTGTTGGAAGATATAAACTTCTGAGCGTTTGACTGACAAGCGATCATTGTGCGGAATATAGTGGCAGGACCTCTCCCTGATGTTTCAAGAACATGGATCTATTTCTTCTTTTTTTTAAAGAGATGAACATAATCTGCAAAACCTCTGCAGAATAAGATCCTAAAGGGGCTATGGAAGAAAGTCCCATTGATTTCTTTCCCAGACTTACTATCAGGAAGTCTTAATTATATTCCTTAATTGCCATTTTCTAATTTCCTATTTTATTCTGATATGTAACTGTAACAACACTTGTGCAAGGGAATGACTCGACCTTCCCTCTCGCTACTACAGCCTCCCATGCATCCTGGATTCCCAGAAACAACACGGAGGGCAAAGTGGGGTCTTCATAAGAAGAAGGAAATCAACAAATATCACTTCTGTTTTCTGTGGGCTAAAATTTGTTCCATCTGCAAAAAACAACAACAACAGAACTAGGATCTGAGATTATTTAAAAGGCACTACATCAGTCGTGGGGAGGGGAAGGGAAGGTTAGCAACAATGCATATCAAAACCAACCAGCAGAAACTGAATAAGCCTTATGGCAGCTCTAGAAGTCTTTGGTGTAGTGGCTAGGAGCGCAGACTCAAATCTGGGAGAACCGAGTTTCACTCCCCACTTCTCCACATGCAGCTGCTGGCATGATCTTGGGTAAGTCACAGTTCTCTCAATCTCTTCCTCTTCTTCTTATGCTTCTAACAGTGAATCAGTTTGGGATTAAACCTGCAAAAACCTGATACCATGACAGTAGTTTGGAAGTACAAAGCATTGGCTGAACAAACTGCTTTGAGAAACTGCCAGATGACAACTTGGTTTCCCATTAAACTCTTAAACAAAATTCACTAGACAATCAGAAACAAAGGACTACTTGTCTGCCCACCCCCCGTTGGAAGTTAGTTGCACTCAGTTCAATGGGACTTCTTTCCTGAGGTATATGCCCTAAATGCAATACAGAATAACTGCTGTTAACAACATATTCATGCTTTTAATTGACAGGTCAACTAAAGATAGACCAAAGCCAGTTTGGTGTAGTGGTCAAGAGTGGCAGACTCTAATATGGAGAACCAAGTTTGATTCCCCACTCCTCCACATGCAGCCAGCTGGGTGACCTTGGGTCAGTCACAGTTCTCTCAGAGCTCTCTCAGCCCCACCTACTCACAGGGTGTCTGTTGTGGGGAGATTAAGGGAAGGAGACTGTAAGCCACTCTGAGACTCTGAGTGAAGGGAGGGGTATAAATCCAGCTGTTCTCCTTCTTCTTTAAAGGAGATCCAACTGAACAGCCTTTCTTATTGCAAAAGTGGTATTCCTTGCCCACGTGGTAGTTAAAATAAAAACTGTTCTGAAACAAAGGCGTTAAAACCATGAATGATTTAATGCTAAATTCAGAATATACATTTACAGCACAATTCCTTATGTACAGTAATCACATTATATGAAACTCTTTCAAGATTTCATCCTAAGCACAATTCCTTATGTACAGTAATCACATTATATGAAACTCTTTCAAGATTTCATCCTAAATCCAGTTCTCAGGGTGGGTGGGTGGGAGACAGAACTATCACCTATGGTTGGTATAAAAACACTTATGATGTAGATTTGTTTACTAGTAAGCATGAAATTTTACAGGGGGCCAAATCCATTCCTCTTTCCAACACTGACTTCTGGCAATCCTCCATTATTCTTGGTAGTTGGACCTCCTCCCACTTTTCAGCCAGTACCAACAACTGGCAGAAGGTCAAATGAATAGTGTGTAAGCTAGTCTGAAGACCTAATTGTCTTTGCCAGAAAGTCTCACTGAAACCAATGGTCTACTACAGAATAAACTTGTTTAGGATACATGAGGCTGACCAGTGACCATCTATGTATAGGGGCTTTGGCTTTTATCCTGTGCAAGTGCCAACCTCAAACCTGAAACAGTAACAAGTCGTACTACAGAGGGGCAGCTGAACTGACATGCTGCAATGGGAAAGACAATTTGCCACTTTACCACACAGTTATGCCAATGAGATATTCAATAACTAATTGGAAGACTAGGGCTGCGATCACACACACTAAATAATCCACTTTCACACTGGATTTTGTCAGTTCACACAGTTCAGTTCAGTTGACCTTTATTGGGATAAAATACCTTAAAAAGGATTACTATAAGAATATACATTTAAAACCATGTATAGCCAGACATATAAAACATAAGGTAGCATAAAACAATTACTCATTGGAAGTTTTCCTGACGTAGCTTTATCGTTGATTGTAAAAACATGGCTATGTTAATTGCTATTTCCGGAACAGAGTCGTTTAAAAGACGGTGTACTTTTAAAGCATCAGGAAGGTTCGTCATGTTGGCTAGGACAGGATTTAAATATCTGGCACGTAAAACCACATAAAACTGGCAATGCAAACAAATATGTGAAACAGTTTCAATACATCCAGAATTGCAATGGTAAAGTCTATCCGCATATACTATGTTATTATATCTCCCATGCAAGACTGCTGATGATATTATATTGAATCTTGCTAGAGAGAAAGCTCTGTGCTGTTGCGGTGCTTGTATACCAGACAAGTATAGTGCCATTCGGCCTACCGTAAGGGCCATCTCAAAGTTCATGGGGGAACAAGATTGGCTAAGCTGTAAAGCCTTTGTGTTTCAATATCAAGGGCTTGACGCTTAATCATCTGAAAAGCACCTATAAATGGGAACATAAACAATGAGACCAGTGGGATACCCATGGCAATTATTTTATTCTCAATGTATGATAGCCATTTAGACACATTTGACTCTGTGAGCATGTGTTGTATAAGGCTCCCTTGGTCTACATTGTAATGTAGACACAGCCAATATTTTACTGTCGTAAGCCACGCACCAGTAAAAATCCAGTTGGAAAGTGGATTATTTAGTGTGTGTGATCACAGCCTAGGTGCCTACAGAATATTTTCATGAAAAAAATTTTTGGGTGTGTCTGTGTGTGTAGGAGAGAACCTTGCACAGGCACCAAAGAATAACTGTATTTCTTTTAATATGTCAACTAATTACTACATTTACAAACACCTAACTCCATAGCAATGGGAGTGGGGTAGGAGAGATGCACATTTAATAAGTACCAGTGCAGTCTATCTGACTGTTGGGTTCTCTGCAGCCAAGACACAAATTGTAAGGAAGACAGGCAATAGATTAAGGACGGAGAAAAGGAAATACTTCTTTACTCAATGAGTGATTCAACTGTGGAATTCACTGCGAGTCAAGGTAGTGATGGCCACAAGCATAGACAGCTTTAAAAAGAGATTCATGAAGGACAGGTCCAACAATGGCTACTAGCCATGATGAGCTAGGGGAATTTCCATATTCTCAGTGCTAGGAGGCAATGTCAAGGAGCACCTTGACCTCTACATCGTTTATTGCAGCTGTGTGAAACAGGATGCTGCATTAGATGGACCACCAGTTTCTTAGATGGACCATCAGGGCTCTTCATATATTCCTAAGATAGCCCATAGTGCCTTCAACATAATCATTTCAAGAGTGTAGCCATTTTCTCATTCACTCAAAAGTGGTACTGGTACAAGCCCTACAGCATGAGAAGCAAGCAACACACATATTTTCACGAGACAAAAACATTTACAAAAACCACTGTAGGAAATAGTACAGCCTTTTGACAAAACAGTACATATATACATATGCAATCAGGAACCGTAAGCTGCCCGTAATAAGGAGCTAGTAAATAAGAGCAACAAAAATACTGCTATTGATTGTGCCATGTTCTGCCCAACAACCCCCCAACTGTCACAGTAGTCCACATGCCATAATACTTTTCCATGGCTGATACAGCAATACCTAAGCAGATTCTCACATGGCATGTCTGAAGGCTTGTGCTTCGAAGTCCATGCTTCTAAAACTGAGCATTCCATCTTAGACATGTAAGCAAGAGCACAGGCTTTTTGCCCCTTACTGAAATCAGTAGTATGAAGTTTGGCTTCCCGATTTACAGACAGCCATGCAGAACAAGATCCAGTGTTTCAGGTTCATTCAAGTACATACAATATATTTTACAGTATTTTTCAACAATGTCTAGTAGTTTCCCTTTTAAGATTTCAAATCCTAAAATTACCACCAACACAATAATTGCCGATAGCTAACTTTTACTTTTTTAGAAAGACATAGGAGATTTATGGGAATGACGACAAAATACTGGTAATGGCTCAGAACAGCAGTTTCCTGCTCCAGTGTTTTCCCCTTTCAACAATGTTTTCGGTAGTCAGAAGTACTTTCAGCTGTTCCAGATGCTTAAAACCGATCCATTACTGAGATGCAACTCAAGTCCTACATCCGAAAGCTTCTTGTTCTTTGAAATGGCTGGAAAGGTTTTTTAAAGGCCCACATCAACAGCATTGGTTTCCGTTTACTTTTTTCAGGAAACAGAACTGCCTCACTTTCACGGGTAGGAAATCGCTCCTTGTATACATCAGGATAGGATTTCTGAAACTACAAAGGAATACAGCAGTATTAGTAAGTAGGGATTATTCATTAAAAGCAGCAAGGTTTTAGTTTTGGATGACAAGAAAAATGTGTTTATAATTCCATTTATCTTGCCAAATTACTTCTACAAAGCAGTTTAATTCTCAGCAATTCTGTTTTTGAAGTTCTTAATTTCTGTATCTCCGGCAGTACAAGAGGTTCATGTTTGCCATGCCAGCCGATGTTTAAAGCCCACACAAAATGTGATAGCCCTACTGTACCATTCTGAAGAATCCCACATATCTATTCATGGTCACCAAGCTGCAATCAATTCATATTCACCTGGATCTCAACCATTAAAAGATTATGTTGAGCCAAGTTGAAAAAACATATTTACTAAGTCTTGCAATACTTTAAAACAAAAAGATTGAACATTTGTGACTCTCCACACTTTGATTTAGGGCTTCATACATTTTCATAATTAATGAGGACCCCGCAAGAAGCACTAAGTAAATATTTCTATAGCCAGAAATCCAGTAAATATTTATCAAGGAAAAATAAAACATTTGTGGGAGGGTTAACATCTGCCATCAGAAGTGTCTGTGCCACTACTGCTGTCATCACTACCAACACCCTGGGTTATTTCCAGCTGGGAGGGAAAGGTAGCATTGAGAAATATGCTTCAAGAACTCCAGGGTCACAGGTTGAGATCTCTCACATCATCTACTACCTGATCTTTTTAACTACATACTGAAAATGCCAATGATTGAACCTGAGACCTTCTGCTGGCATTCTACCACTGAACCATGGCTCCTCCCAAAACAAACTTACACACTTTTTGTGGCACTGTCAACAAGGGAACTATTTTGCATATGCAGCAAGTTTATTCTCCTATTCATGGCTCAGAACATCCCAAGCTTGCAAATATATGCAAATCTACTAGTTCCATCATAATCTTTAATGAGTCTATATGATCAGTAGCTGCAAAGGTATTAAAAGATTTGAAGAAGCAAGAAGGTGTCGAAGAAATAAAAAAGAAATAAAACCAGAAGCTTATTTTCCAGCCAGCTTCTCTTGTTGGTGTAGAAGAGTTCACTTGGTAGCCCTCAGCCCTCCATATGCAAAAGGGAACCAATACTCATCTACCCACCTACCGTAGAGGGCTGTTATAACAATTGCAAGACAATAGTATGCAATGCTCCCTGAACACTTAAAACACCATAAAGAGGCTAAGCGCCATAAAAGAGAAAAAAAATTAAGGAAGTTTGAGGATTTATTTTACCCGCTTCAATTTTTTCTTCTTCTCTTTGATGGACATTTCTGTATCCTTTGTGATTTCTTCCAGCAAGCTTGCCAGTGGCTCTTGACAGCCATTTGTTTTTTGGTATTCAAATTCATCAGTGCTAATCTGATGACAAAATGATGGAGCAGGTGTAGTGGCATCAGTATCTGCTCCCGAATATTTTATCTAGGTGGAAAGACAAACAGCTCAGATTTTGCATTCCAGCATTAAAAGTTTTATATGCATATTTCCTTGTGGGTAAAATAGGTAGAAGGAACATTAACAATTTGAGATATGTAGATGACACCACATTACTGGCAGAAAACAGTGAAGACTTGAAACAATTACGGATGAAGATTAAAGTACAAAGTGCCAAAGTAAGATTACAGCTGAAGATTGTTAAAGATTTTCTATTCCTTGGCTCAACCATCAACCAAAAGGGAGACTGCAACCAAGAAATCAGAAGAAGATTGAGACTGGGAAGGGCAACCATGAAGGAGCTAGAAAAGAACATTAAAAGTAAGGATGTGTCACTGGCGACAGAGGTCAAAATAATTCATATCATAATATTCCCCATTACTATATAAAGTAAAGGTAAAGGTTCCCTTGCTCAAAAGCCAGTCAAATCTGACTCTAGGGTTGCGGTGCTCATCTCCGTTCCAAAGCCGAAGAGCCAGCGCTGTCCGAAGACGTTTCCGTGGTCATGTGGCCGGCATGACTAAACACCAAGGCGCACGGAACGCTGTTACCTTCCCACTGAAGTGGTACCTATTTATCTACTTGCAATTTCTTGCTTTCGAACTGCTAGGTTGGCAGGAGCTGGAACTAGAGATGGGAGCTCACTCCGTCATGCGGCACCCGGGTCTCGAACTGCTGAACTACTGACCTTCCACAGCCTGCAGTTCAGCGTCTTAACCACTTGAGCCACCGCAGCTCCATCATTACTATATATGGGTGCTTAAATTGGAAGAAAGTTGATTCATTTGAAATGTGATGAGAGTTTTACAGATACCATAGACTGCCAAAAAGACAAATAGGTGGGTTCTAAATCAAACCAAGCCTGAACTCTCCCTAGAAGCTAAAATGACTAAACCAAGGCTATCATTCTTTGGCCACATTATGAGTAGACAATAATGCTAGGAAAAGTTGAAGGCAGTAGGAAAAGAGGAAGACCCAACATGAAATGGTTTGACTCAATCAAGGAAGCCATGAGGACCCTCAGTTTCCAAGACCTGAGCCAGGCTGTTAACAATAGGACATTTTGGAAGTCATTAATTCTTATGGTCGCCATAAGTCAGAAGCGACTTGACGGCACTTAATTAATATTCTGTATTGTGATATGGAGACAAGGCCTTTCTTTGGGTACTACCACTACCCTAAGCAAAGCAGTCCCATCAAGAGAAATGGGATATTTTTGTGGTAGCTCCCAATCTCTGCAGTATTTTCTGATAAACCAGATATGTGTAATAATTTCAGAATGCAGGACTTTTGAGTTGGGATGCTGGAAGCTCAGCTTGTTTTAAATATCACTTCTTGTTTTGCAATGTTAATGCTCCATTTTTAAAGTATGTTATCGTAAACCAACTTGGGGACATTACAAATAGTGGGATAAACATTTAGAGATAGTATATAAGAGAAATTACACAAGAGAGTTACAGCAGTGGGATTTACTCTCATCGTGATTCCCAAATCCATGAAAAAAATCTCTTTTCAGATTATTTTCATATGCACAAGAATGAGTTGGAGGAAGCATTCCCATAACTAAAAATTGTAAAAAGGGATCTATAACTGTTTCCTGACCCTACAATGTTCAGGAGAAACTTATGTAGAAGCCTGGTTGACCCAAAGAAGCTATTCAAAAAAAAAGGGGGGGGGGAATGATTGTCCAGAGACTCAGTCTTGAGATAATAATAGTTAAAATGTGGCAACAGAAGGTGTTTAGCTAACTACAGCAATTAAACAAGGGCAACCCTAAGCTACTTGACTGTTTATTTCTTGGACAAGAAGAATGTGTTTGATTTGTAATAGTGTGGTAAATGAGCGTCCTTGGGAAGAAAATTTACAGCTCTACCTGGACCCTTCGAAGATGTGTTACATGTTCCTCTATTGCAGCTTTCAGGGCACAAGGGATATTTAAGATTTTCTGATAATTGTCCATCAAGAATGATACTAGTTTAGCTGCCAGTAGTTCATCCAAGTCCACTTCATCTTTGGAACAGAGAATGGAACGAGAAAAGGTTTGAACCATCTGAAACGGAAAAGGGGGGGAGGGGAAATGGTGATTATATTTTATCCCACTGTTCAGACAAAATTAGCTCCCAAAGCGGCTCCAGGGACCAAAACACTCTAAGTCACTTTACATAGGATTGTACTGTATGTGTGATAATTCAATAAAAGTGTTTATTGGGGAGGGCATTCTCAGCCAGCTGCTTCTTGCCTCTCTCTGATGCCCCATCAGAAGTAATTGGAGGCAGGAGTGAGAAGGCTCTCAAGTGGAGCTTGGCCCAGGCACATAACAGAGGAATGACTGGCTTTCTCCTGCCCTCCCTCTGGTTACTATATTTCCTTGTTTGTATGCTAGCACTGTTCATATCGATAGCCTTGTAATGCAGGAATCAAGGTTATTTATGTGTATTTTTTACTTCCAGAGTTAAAAAAAAAACAAAAAAACCCCCCAAAACTAACACCACCAAACAGTTCTGTTAAATACATAGCTCAAAATATTCTCAGGAATTTCTTCTTTGTAAGGGCATGATTCTGTTCTCAAATTAAATACACATGTACATTCATACACACGTGCTGTCAAGTTGCAACTGACTTGCTAAAGGAAGATGGGAAGATGGTAGAGAAGCTCAGTGAATTTATTGCCTCTGTGTTCACTGCGTAATGTGTGAGGCATGTACCCATGCCCCAGCCAAGATTTTTAGAAAGGGAGTCTGAAGAACTGAGTCAAATTGAAATGACCAGAGATGAAGTTGTAGACCTACTGGGAAACTAAAACAATAAAACTCCAGGTCCTAAAGGCATACATCTGAGAGTTCTTAGGGAACTCAAATGTGAGACAGTTAATCTACTAACCCGGATATGTAACCTATCACTAAATTTAGTTGCTATACCAGAAGACTGGAAAGTAGCAAATGTTATACCAGGAAGGCAGGAAATCCAAATGTTTCCAAACTAGAGAAAACCTTCAACAAAGCAATTCCAAACTGTCTCTGCAAGACCAGACTAGGTCTTTCCATTCCAGAGGCACATACCAGTGTTCTTGTCCCAGCTGTATCACAGAGAGGGGGGAGGTCCTTATTTATACTGATCCTGGCCATCATAGTTATTAGCAGCTGCACTTTACGACGATTTTCTGGTGGCAGAAGAAGACAGCAAACCTGCAATGCTTCAATGGCCAATGACTCTTTCTGGAGGAGACCTGAGGAAAAATATAATTGCAAAATGATGATATTTCATTGTTAGGCATGTCTCTGTATAGAGAGAACCACTTTATTTTATCCAGTATATGATTAATAGTTCAATTAGTAACATTTCAAACTAAAAACGTGCAATTGAATGGAAAACATCTGTTACACAAGGGTCAAAGACTGTTTTTATTAGCTGTACTTTGAAAAGGTGATCAGTTAACCCATCAGCTCCATTTTGGTCTACAGGCTAAAGCTGTCCCTTTCTCTCCTTGTTAAAAACCTAATTACTGATGTAAATATGAAATTCTTTTGTCTCTCACTGGATAGCAGAAGCTTGAACTTCCTTCTCCTCTTCTATGTTACATGAACAGCAAGCCCAGTAGTGAAAATGTTTTCTGCTAAAGAAGGTGTAAAGTGGCCTCATTAATTATGGCTCCACTGTTTCTCTAGTGTTTCCATTAGTTTCACACAAAGGTCATTCATATTCACTATATGAATCATGAGGATTCACCAACTGCATCTGAGGAAGTCGGTTCTAGCCCACAAAAGCTCATATTGGAGTAAAACTTTGTTAAATGCCATAAAACTCCTGTTTTTGCTTCATATGCAATCAGCCCCTTGGTTGTATACTGGCTGTTGGTTCATCTTCTGTTCTCTCTCCTACTGCTGAAAAGGCCTTTTTTACCCCACCCAAGAGAAGGAGCCTAGGGTTTTCAGATTTTGTAGCTCTTGGACAAGTGAGCTGGTTATGAGATTGTGTTAAGATTACCCAGGCACAGGTTTATTTGTTCACAGGCTAATTTTTGTTCTGAGGGAATATGCAGAAATACATTCTAGATCTACACAAAGGACTGGTAACAAAAAGTAAATTCTGATGTTCCTTACCTGGCTAGACAACCTAGTCAGCCAGTGAAGGAAAATACCTGTGATCCTGCATTTGCTGTCTTTTTCCTTTTAGAAGATTTCTGCTTCTTACCTGCAAATGCCATATACATTTTACAATTTTATTTTTCATTTTAGCTCTTTTGGTTTGCTATTTTGTGGGTTTGGTTTTAGATGAGGATGTTTTTAACTATTATTGTAAGTTGCCTTGAAACATGAGGAGAAGGGGGATATAAATGTCTTAATAAATAAAAATTTTATTTCACAATAAATAATGCTTTTAACTATTTAATTAGATTACTGTGCCTTTGGGATCTCTCCCACACATTTGTCTTGCTTTGTTCACACTACCAGGTTTGCTCCACAGGTAAGTTTTGTATAGTTCTGACTTTGATTGGGGTGGGAGAGAGGCTAAAGTAGGAAGAACTCCTCTCACTAGGTTCAAAGAACTTCTCACATCCCCAGGAGCCAAAATCTATAAAGTGCTACTCAGCTTTCGCTTCCAGAGTTATCATAAGGATTCTGTGCATGCTTCCTGATATCTCTCAAGAAGTTTAGACCTATAGACTATAGTTCTCTCACTGTTACAGAAGACCTGAAAGAACAAATGGAGCCTACAGTTCTATACATTGGCACTCCACCAATACCCAGATCCCATGCTTAGATAAAATGATAAAAGATTGCAGCATAAAGATTTTGTAATGCTCACAAAGTAATAGATGTTAGGCCTCAACCCCCTCCTCACTTGGAAGGATAAGTTTAGTACCTATAAACAGGTGACACAAGCAACTTTCCTTCTCTTAGCATCTCACAGGGTAACTCATTCTTCCCTGGTCGGCAAACAAGAGATCAAAAAAGATCCTGCAGTTACATCGAATACTGACCAGAGGAATGTCTGAAAAACTGATCCTAAAGGTGCAAAAGGTCTGGTTTTTGGCAGTTCTCTTCCCTCTTTAAATCCATCAGTGTCAAAGATTGATTTTCTCATAAAAGGACAGGAAATCTAACCAACTCCCTACCTTGCCTGACCTTGCCCTACCTGGCCATCCTAAGTGAAAACCTGTAGAAACCATTTTAATCCCATAATCCTTTGTATGATAGTTGTCTTATCCTAGCAGCTAGAGGTCACCAAACACAATAGACATTTTCACAAAAATGTTACACTGCGCTTGCAACTGCTGGGAAAGTTATAATGCTTCCTTGCTCAGACAACATTGTTTTATTCACACCATCACAGCATTGTTCTAGGAGCAATCATGTCATGCTCCAAGGGGTATAACCAGACATGCTTTGTTCAATAATGTGTGCGTGTATCTGGATGTCTACTAACTTACACCCCCAATGCAAAGGTTGGGTACCCTGCCTGGGTTGAGACACTTGTTTGTTTTGCTCATCCTCCTTCTTGGATCTTTGTTCCTTGGACAGGTAAATATAGCCCTCCTTGGACAGGTACATATAGTCCCATAGAATAAGTTCCCTTCTTTGTCTCTATAAGTTGTTGTTGTTGTTCAGTCGCATAGTCGAGTCCGAATCTTCGCGACCCCATGGATCATCTCCCGCCAGGCCCTCCTGTCTTCTGCCGTCCTCTGAAGTTGGCTCAATTTCATGTTCGTTGCATCGATGACATTGTCTAACCATCTCATCCTTTGCCGTCCCCGTCTTCTTTGACCTTCAATCTTTCCCAGCATCAGGGTCTTCTCCAGGGAGTGCTCCCTTCTCATTTGGTGGCCAAAGTATTTGAGCTTCAGTTTCATTATCTGGCCTTCCAGGGAACAGTCAGGGTTGATTTCTTTTAGGATTGACTGATTTGATCTTTTTGCAGTCCAAGGGACTCTCAAGAGTCTTCTCCAGCACCATAGTTCAAAAGAATCTATTCTTCGGCGCTCGGCCTTCCTTATAGTCCAACTCTCGCAGCCATACATGACTACTGGGAATACCATTGCTTTGACCATGCGGACTTTTGTTGGCAGGGTGATGTCTCTACTTTTTATCATGCTGTTTAGGTTCGCCATCGCTTTCCTCCCAAGGAGCAGGCGTCTTTTAATTTCATGGCTGCAGTCACAGTCTGTGGTGATCTGGGATCCCAGGAACGTGAAGTCTGTCACTACTTCCACGACTTCCCCTTCTATTTGCCAAGGAGTGATGGGGCCGGATGCCATGATCTTAGTTTTTTTGATGTTGAGCTTCAAGCCCACTTTTGCGCTCTCCTCTTTTACTCTGAGCAAGAGGCTCTTTAGGTCCTCTTCACTTTCAGCCATTAGAGTGGTATCATCTGCATATCTGAGGTTGTTGATCTTTTCCCCAGCAATCTTAATTCCCGCTTGTGATTCATCCAGGCCAGCATTTCGCATGATGTACTCTGCATATATATTAAATAAGCAAGGTGACAGTATACATCCTTGTCGTACTCCTTTTCCTATGCTGAACCAATCAGTTGTTCCATATCCGGTTCTAACTGTCGCTTCTTGGCCCTTATACAGGTTTCTCAAGAGACATGTGAGGTGGTCTGGTACTCCCATCTCTTTAAGGACCTGCCATAGTTTGTTGTGATCCACACAGTCAAAGGCTTTAGCATAGTCAATGAAGCAGAAGTAGATATTTTTCTGGTACTCTCTTGCTTTTTCCATAATCCAGCGAATGTTGGCAATTTGATCTCTAGTTCCTCTACCTCTTCGAAACCCAGCTTGTACTTCTGGTAGTTCTCTATCCACGTACTGTTGAAGCCTAGCTTGTAGGATCTTGAGCATGACCTTGCTAGCGTGTGATATGAGTGCAATTGTGCGATAGTTTGAACATTCCTTGGCATTGCCCTTCTTTGGGATTGGAATGTATACTGACCTTTTCCAATCCTGTGGCCACTGTTGCGTTTTCCAAATTTGCTGGCAAATGGAGTGCAGCACTTTAACAGCATCATCTTCTAAGACTTTGAATAGTTCAGCTGGAATACCATCACCTCCACTAGCTTTGTTGTTACTAATGCTTTCTAAGGCCCATTTAACTTCACATTCCAGGATGTCTGGCTCGAGGTCAGTGATTATACCGTCGTGGTTGTCAAGGACATCGAGGTCTTTCTTGTATAGTTCTTCTGTGTATTCTTGCCATCTTTTCCTAATCTCTTCTGCTTCTGTTAGGTCCCTACCGTTTTTACCACTTCAATTAATAAGTTTTGATGTAATTCATTAATTCTCTTTAATAAAAAACATTTCATTAATCACAGCCTGGTTCATTTGAGTTTTACTGAGGGAAAAATCCCCCTAAACATAGGTGGAGATCCTGCTTGATTACCCCCTCTTGCATTGTTTGGGTTTCCTGGCTAATTCCCCAACAAACTCAGGAGACCCTCACAACCACTTTGGGTAACACAGAATAGATGATGACTTTTGATCATTTGAAAGAAAGCAGCACAATCCTAAACAGAATTACACCCCTCTGAGGGTGTAACTCTGCTGAGGACTGCACCGTTAAGCTTCTCCTTCTCCAATTCTGTATTTTCAATGGGATCTTGAGATTATCTTACCTCTCCTTTTTCATATATATACACACACACGATGTAACTGTGTGGAAATGAAAGGATAATTCAAGCAGAGTTCACACACTAGTAATCTTCATATTCAAGTGTTAGGGCCAATGACTCAGCAGCCAAAAACTGTAATCATGCATTTAATCCTATCTTCTTCCACAAAGGAGCCGAGGGCAGTGTACATGGGGATTTTATACTTATCCTCACCAAAGCCCCTGCGGAAGCATATTTTGAGCTGCCACAGCCATGAAGCTATTAGGAAATACCTTGTGTAAGGGAAACCCCTCCACATGTGGGTCATGAAATATCTACCAAGAAGAATCCTCATGCTGAACTTAAGGCAACTTCACACACATTGGAGTAAATTATCCTCCAAGTAGCCTTGTTCCAACTTAACTGGGTGTTCAGTTGGAGGAAGAGTCACTTAAATTGGAGGCATTCTTAGATTGGAGAAAGGCTACAAATCTAAGCCAAAGGGAAAGGTTTAATTTAAATAGTTCATATAGAAATGGTTGACTCTGTAATTGCAGCAGCAGTAAAATTGACTGTGAATAATATTTCGCTTGATTATCCCAAATATTCAGCTCTAAGAGATGAACTGATCTCCCCTTTATTTAATCAGGACTTCCTCTCTCCAGAAGCAAAATCACCCTGGTTACTTAGAGATGAAGATAAACAAATTACCCTGCATGTGGCAAAATTTCTAGCAGCTGTTGTCAAATCACATGACAGCTTTTGCAGGAGCAACCTTTAAATAGTTCCATGTTTTCTTGTGGAACGAGGTTTATTGTGGGATGAGGGTTTGCTGTTTATGACTTCAGTTGCAAAAACAGCAAAGACAATAAATAACTGAATAAATAAATTATATTTGCTCAATGAGTGGTAGTATCCACCCCAGTTGTAGCTAACTGTTTAGGAGTAGAAGGATTGCTCTTCTGACATCAGTAGCAAGCTCTGTGGTGGCATATTCCATTTCCCACCCTTTCCTTGGTACTCTTATTAAACTTATTTACAATAATTATATCCTGCCCTTTGGCCTGACAGGCCACACATAATGTTTTTCAAAAGTGTGCTCTACTGCCACTGGAGGAAGGGCTGTGACACTGATCCATAAGACTTTGGTGTCAATCTGTAAGAGTTCACCATCAAAGGGATTGAAACTGTCAACCTTGGGGTAAGCAAGCCCTATGGAGAATGACTTAGAGACGTTGAAGGTTGACTCCATGTCAATGATGAAGAGCGACAGTGAGAAGAGGAAATGCTTTGATGTCATGGGGATTGTGAATATCCCAGCAACGACTGTTGGAGTGGAGATCGCCGATGACTCCAAAAAGAAGGGACTGATGCCGACAAACCAGTTCCTGGTTAGGTGGTTTTGACATCAGGTCATTTTGCTGAGGCTACGACATCAGAGGCTCCATCCGGCAACACCTCTAGGTTCTTCCCCTTGGAGCAGATGAAGCGGAGGAGGGGGACTGTGCCTTTATTCAGGCTGGCACGCAGTCAAAGCCTTTGAAAGAACCAGTGAATCTGCTGTCACACCATACCTCACCACGGAGGGCACTGTGCCTGTATTCAGGCTGGCATGAAGCCAAAACCTTTGAAAGGAGCCAGTAAGTCCGAGGCTCTGTCTCATTACACCTCACCACGGAGAGAGGTTGTGCCTTTATTCAGGCTAGCGCATAGCCAAAGCCTCTGAAAAGAGCTCCTCTGAGTCCCACTCTATTCATACATGCCTTCAAGTGAAAACGGTAACAGGAAGAGCAGGCAGCTCTGCTGTGTGAATCTGTAGGCAGTTAAGGTGCAGAGAATGGCTGTTTAACAGCATCATTTGAGAGTGTCAGCTGGCCCAATCCTGAGGTAGTCCAGAAACATTTCTTCTGTAATTGTAGTTTGTTCTTCACTAGAATGACTATCGATGATCAAAAAGAAAACAGAGAAAAAATTCTCCTCAGCCCAAGTATGAGGTGAAGAAAAACAGAGAACAGAGGGAGCAGCACCCTTCCTCCTGGTCATGAGATTGTTCTGGAGGAAAAGTACCAGAGGGAGGAGGGGGTGCACACCTAGTCCTCTAGAAAGCTTGGAATTTTTCCAGCAGCTGGCCTGCGCAGTCCCCGTGTGTACCTGCACAGAAACCTCGAAGATGAATCTAACTACCATTAACTCGGGTTAGAACTGACCAATACATAGCAGTTTATTATTATTATTATTATTATTATTATTATTATTATTATTATTATTATTATTATTATTATTATTATTATTATTATTATTATTATTATTATTATTATTATTATTATTATTATTATTATTATTATTATTATTATTATTATTATTATTATTATTAACAACAACAACAATAATGCTTTCAATTTATTAATCGCTTTCCCCACAAGTGGGCTCAAAGTGATTTACAGTTACTCTTTAGACAGGGGACTAGCAATGTTTCATAGGGGATAGGGGAGACAATATATAATTCATTTAATTGCACACGCTGTAACTGCACGGTGGAAACGTTCTGGCTTGGCACAGTCATGTCCAGAACGGCTGCGTCAACCGGCTTGATGACGTTGTGGCTTCAGGACCCATATGTCGTGTCACCACACTGCCACCGCCTGGCTGGAGCATCCCACTCCAGGGATTTTTCGTAGCCGAGTAGATCTTCCGCCTTCCGGATCCTGGATCAAGACGTCCCCAACCGACAGCTAACACCTTTCCCAGAGGGGAAGTTGGTGTGCCCACCCTCTCTAAGGAGTGGTTCCCATTTTATCTACTCGCCGAGGCTTTCGAATCGCTGGGTGGATGATGAGCTGGGGACAACAGGCTGGCAGCTCACACCAGCACGGGGCTCGAACTGACACAGTTCAGATGTTGACAGAGGGGTATACTGGAGAACAGAGCACTTGAGTGTGTACCCCTCTCCCAACCTTTTAAATGCAGTTAAAATATCAACATGATTATATGCATTCCAGGCCAAAGTCATAGTATACTAGTAGACTATGCAAGCTTGATATCTGCTGCAGACTTATTCCAGCAAAGTAAAAATAATGAGCACATCAAATCACGCTTAAATGTGAAAGTCTTTTTTGTTGCCTCCACAGAACATAGCAGAGGTCTTTTTTGTTATCAAAGCAAGAGGTTTCAAGATGTAGTGTAAGTACATGTAATGTTCCATTCTACAAATATCATTTAGCTTTACAGTCAGGCTGTTTTCTAGCAGGCTTTCTGCATTACACTCAATAAACCTAAATTAACAACCTAAAGGGAAAAATTAATTTCAGCCCTAATGAGCTGTCAGCAACCCAGTGAATCAAGCATAAAAGCAATTGCTGTATCTAACGCATACATCTTTAAAATTATATGTAAGTTTTATACCACATTCTTTGCATTACTTGCTTTTTACTGAGCCACATAAAAGTTCTAATAGATGCTAAGTGAAAGCTAAACTATAATTAAATTGTATATGAAAAAATCTAACATTATTAGGTGCCAAGGTTTTTCTCTAATAGCCTAGTGGTTAAGAAATCAAGAACCTTGCTGAATAAGATGAAAGGTCCTTCTAGTGAAGCATCCTATTTCCTCCAGTAGCCAATCAGAAACACTTGGGAAGCCAACAGGGAAGGCAATAAGGCAATAGCTGATACTCACACCACCCTCACTCAGTAAATTGTATTTAGAGGTCTATTGCCTCTGAACACAGAGACTCCATTCAACCATTCAGCCATCACAGCTAGTAGCCGTTTAGACCTATCCTCCAAGAATGCGCCTAGTTTATTTTTAAACAACACCAAAAGGGAACACAGCATGTACAAACAGAAAGAAAAAACACTAAACAGCACCGCACTGTATAACTGTAATGGACATGACTTGTCAGCCAGTAGGGTTGACAACCTCCAGGTAGTGTCTGAGTTCTCCTGGGATTACAACTGATCTCCAGGGAACAGAAACTAGCTCACTTGGAGAAAATGGCCACTTTGGAAGGTGGACTCTATCGCATTATACCCCACTGAAAGTCCCTCCACAAACTCGCCCTACTCAGGCTCTGCCTCCCAAATCTCCAAGTATTCCCTAACCCAGAGCTGGCAACCCTATCAAGCCAGTGACAGAAACCCCAAAGACAGTTTTGCAAAACGAGAAAAAAATATTATTGGGACAAAATTAAACTCATGTATACTAAATACAAATTCAAAAAGATTCTCTCAAGAAGCATACAGGACAAATAATTAACATGTGCTAAATGCACCTCCACAGAAAAACCATCGGAAGTCCACCAAAAGGACAGGAATCTGGTTTATTGTCCCATTTCAAAATGTATCTTCAATCATTTTTCTCTTTTTGCATTATGGTCTTAAGGATCTGCTTCATTGACTGACGTGTCAGGCCCATTATAGTCTACTTTTAAATCCATCTCTGCCAGTGGACATTCCTGTACCATCAGCAATAAATTACATACATTCATTATGCACCATGTGAAGAACTTCCTTTTGTCTGTCCTGAACCTCCTGCCAATCAGCTTCACTGAAGGACCTCAAGTTCAAGAATTATAGCAGAGGGTGAAAACTTCCTTCTGTACACTTTTGTCATCACATGAATAACTGTATAGATCTGCACTGTGCCTCTCCTGAATTGCCATGTCTTCTAAGCCCAAAACATCTTCCTTCTCTAGGAAGGTATTCCAACGTTATTTTGGTTGTCAGTTTCTGCACCTTTCCCAGCTTTACAATGTCTTTTTTGAGATGAGGTGACTACAACTGTACACCGTATTCCAAATACAACCATACTATAGATTTACATAAGGGTATTGCAATAGTAGTTTGTATAATTTAATCCCTTCCCTAATAATTCCCAACACTGAATTTGCTTCCCCATCACCACTACTGCTGTACACTGAGTTACTATCTTCAATGAATTCCAAGATGCTTTTATGCCCACTACAGTACTCTGATTGTGGTCATTAATTTCAAGCACAACTACAGTCAGGATACTGCAAAGACTGATCCTGTAATCTGTGCAACAACTGACAAGACAGCAGTGACTGGTCAAAAGTTTGAATCAGTTTCCAGTCAAGGACACACATGCCCTGCTCTTAGCAAAAAGTGGTTGTGACTGCTCTAGCCATATTCAAGTAGCAATGGCAGTTGTTGCATGGCTCATGGCCAAACCAATATTCAAATCCCACGCAGCCAAAATTTGGATACTCCCACTGGCATTAAAGAGGACCGTATCAGCAGAGTGCAAAGCAATGGGAAAGTGCTGCTTGTGACAAATTAAGGAAGGGTTCATTGTTCAAAATCAGCATTGCTACAAAAATCTTGCAATCAACATCATGAGAGAAGCATTAGTTGTCATGAACTATTAATTACTGTGTCATCTGCAATTAAGTGATTGCATCATTGCAGGCATGCATTTTCAACTACCTGATGTAATAATTAAGATTATTTTGAAGACTAAAACTCACCAGCAAACTGCTATGATGTGTTGCCCAATAAATTTAGAAATGAGATTTCCCTAAAAGTGTTCAAATTTAGGAGTCTTAGAGGCAAACTGGATGTATTCAGAAGAGAGAGAACACCACTGTGAAGCACTCCAGCCACAAGAAAAATCCTTATTAGCTAAAAGTGCTGATTAATGAAAGAATTGTGTTAAAAAGTCTTTGTGTCAAGATAAACTTTGATTGAAAAGTCCTAATTAATAGTCTAAATGTCTTATTGTTTAAGCAGGTCCATATCACTCTGGATTGTCTCTGTAATTTTAGCATGTACTGACAGAATCAGATTGGGTATACCCCACTCCTGCCCCCTCTACTGATTCTCAGCCTTTGTTTTAGAAGTGGCTTAAAACTGCATTTTCTGGACCCCGTGAGGCTGGCAGGTATGAGCTGGTCACAGAGCTGAGGGGAAGAGGGGAAGAGAAAGACCGACAAAAATGGAAGCTTGCTGGCAACTGGTTGAACTTAAGTGAAGTGGAACTGAATAAAAGAACATAGTGCAGGGAAGAGGGTTAAATTATCTCCATGTTGCAGCCCTGACCTGAATTCAGGTCCTCTTGTACTAACTCTTTTTTTTTTTTTTTAAATGCAGGTGATACATTCTGCAGTGGATTAGAATGCACAACATTGGTCCATATCGAGCAAAGTGATAGCTTACCTAACACACTGACAAAGATGTCAAAAAGCTGGAAAGTGAGAAGAGGCTCTTTCATGTGGCCATAGTAATCAGCTATAGTCCTGAATACATCTCTTTCAAATCCTAAGTAAGTAGGTTGTTTCAGATCTGGACACCTGGGCCCTAAAGAAAGAAAGAATATTCTTATTCAGCCTGCACGGGTTGTAGAAATATCACCAATTAAATCTCTACTCAATAGCAGAATCAATTTCAGGAAAAGATTTAAGACACTCTGTACAAAACAATAATAATAAAAATATTCAGCAAGTTGAGACACGTGAGAAATTATAAACATATGCTATTCTAAAGATTGCCTTTTCTTACCTGCATTGTTCAATCCCTATTTTACCATTCCATTAATTGCAGGACATTTTAGGATTCCCTGGACTAAGAGACAATTCAAAAGCACAGGAGTCCTGAGACAGTCTTTTCTTTCAACTTGTACTGCCTCAAAATGTACATGGGGAAAGAGGAGGGGTGTCATATGTTTGAAAATGCCCCTATAGCATAATCTGTGTCTACGTAAGCCTCTGTCTCAACAAATTTTTCTGGAAGGTCAGTTTGAGAAGCAAATGGGTCAGCAACTCAACTTTCACAAGCCAACAAGTTCAGCTGCTAAGATGCCACTTTTTCCTCATCTTTTCCCTTTTGACTGACAATGGGAGAGGGGGCACCATCCCCGTAGCCAGGATTTTTCGGGGGGGGGGGTTTGGGGCACTAATTAGATTAAATAATTAAAACCTCCTTTTTTCTTGCAGGGAGGGGTGTGTGCCTCAATCATGCCCTCAGAGCAGGGCATTGAGAAAACAGGACTTCATCTTGGGAAAGCCGTCTGCGAAGAGAGATGTGTGACATCAGGACCCCGGGAAGGATTTCTTCTGCCTTTCCACCTGAACCCCCTCCCCAGTTTGTCTCCATTGCCTTTCTCCAGCTCTGGTCCTTCTTCCTTTGGTGCTCTGGCTTCTCTCTTTCTCTCATCATCCTCCTTAGTTGGCTTTCCTGCACGCACACACCGGCTTCCCTTCTTCCCCAGGGCAGGAATGGGCTCTCTACGCAATGCAGCATCCTGAAAGCTCCAGCTGAACCATTTTCCTGCCGCTTTTGGTTACTGAGCCCCAGGAAGATCCCACTCAGTGTCTTTGGGGTCTTTTGATTCTCCCTCTCCCCTGGCCAAGCCCCTCTGCAGAGGCTACAGGCTACCTGTTCCAGGCCTCCCTCCCATCCTATATAACCAAGGAGGGAGAGAGTGTTGCACTGCTGGCCAGAGCAGCTCCCAGAGGGAGAGCTGGTAGATTCTTCATCCTGCCCTGACTTCGGGGCATTGAAGATTTGGGGATAACCACGTATTGGGCCTGAATGGCACTCTTCCTGGCAATAAGTTTATTTCTTTTCAACATTTATAAACCCACCTTTCTCTCAGGCAACACGGGGCTAAGGTTGCTATCTAATTAAAAACTGTTTAAATCACAGCAAGTTTGAAACACTGAACTATTAAAACACCCTTATAAATAGCATCAACTAGCAGCCCCTAAAACCAACAGGGTATAGAGTTCATCAAGAGAATCCAAAAGCCTTCTTGGAAAATTCTTTCTTACAGCCCTCACATAATTGCAAAATAGATGGAGCCTTCCTAATTTCTTCTGGAAGGCTATTCCACAAGATCAGAAAGGCTACAGAGAAAGACAGTGGGCAGATGGCTACAATACATATCCTCACAGGGTTTGCGATAGCCAATAGGCGTTGCTGTGCTAAGGGAAGTTGCTGCGTGTGCTGATATCCAGAGGCACAGAACAGATGCTGATTTCGACAGAAGTTTCACTATAGCAGATGGATTAACACAGATGTTTCCCCACAGGCCTGATTTTTGTGCAAATTCTAAGTCATTTGTCCAAGTGAATACCTGAAACACTTGAATCAACTCTGGGAGACTGCAGAGTAATCCAAAACATTACAGTGTAGGACAGTGTACAATATAGGAGTTGTCATGATCCTAGGCCAATAGTAATGTGGCCTACAGGCTCTAGGGAGGCCTAGTGGCTCCAGGGAAGCCTGTATTAGAGTGACTACAGGGCCTACATTTCCCAGGTACCCTCTGGACCCTGTGATTGGCTAACAGGGGATTTGGAGGGAAAACTTATACCAGTAGAGGGCGGTTCCTGGGAAGAAGGAATAAAAGGCTTTGCCCAAAGTAGGAGGTGGTTCACTCCCAGGGAGCACAGCTGCTGAGGCTGCTGCAAAAGGAGGGATCCCTCATCCAAAAGTGGTAAGTTTGAGGAAAATACCTGGGAGAAGGCTAGGACAGACACATTAGGATTTCTTATTGTGCTGGTTTACCTACCTTTACTGTGTTCATTTTTCCTACAAGTTATTGAATTACAGTTGCTGTTAAATCTCTTTAATAAAAATAGTTTGTGACTCTATGTGGGTCCTCACACCTCATTTGGTTGCTTATAAGGAAGAACCTACTGGAAAAGGAATGTATAAAGGGGTACAGTGGGTGCTCTGGGCCCTCCCAAGGAGACCCATACCAGAGTGGTGGCAGCCATTACAGACCCTTTCTAGCCACTGCCTGCAAGAGAAGTCAAGATGACTTCCAGTGGTAGGCTGATCAATTGTTGAACAGAAATATATAGGCTTGCCAAGTCCCCCCGGGGGGCAGGGAAACCCCCGCCCCAGAGGCCTTTACCCGCCGCCGCCGGATCGGGCCCTGGGGGGAATCCCAACCCCAAAGCACGCGACGTGCATGTCACCCAGAGGTGACTTGGACGTGTTAGGGGCGGGGCCACAGTCATCCGAGGGAAAACACTATGGTTTCCCCTTGGATGGTCGTGGCCCCGCCCCCAGCTTGCCCAGCGTGGTTGCGTCATTTCCGGGCGATGGGGTTGCGACGTGCGCGCACGCACGCCCGGAGCAGCGCTGAAGTCCCCCGCTCCAGCGCCAATCTGATTTGGCAACCCTAGAAATATACCTAAATAAGCAGCAACTTATTTGCACTCTCTCCCTCTTTTGCTCTCTCTCAATTTGCTGATTCTCAATCGCTCCTAACTTTTTGATCAAAGAACCCAAGATACTTAATGCCACCTCATTTAGCAACACTCGATCTGACAAATTACCTCCAGTTATAACAGCAAGAAGCACCCTAAAGGACACAGCCCTGCAGAAGAAAACATGGAGTCAGCAGATGGGCCAACTCCACCTTGATTGTTGTATCATCTTTATTTCTGCACCACATTAAACACTCAGGAGGAAGTGAAGCGGCAAAATTGACGCTCTTGTGAGAAAAACAAGCTGAGCCATCCTGTCAAGCTCTCATATGCCCGAAGATGTAAACAAGATCTTAAGTGGGTATCATTTCTGTATTTAAATAATATATGAAGAGGAAGATCCCAAGGGAAACTTATTACCTTTTCTTATGAACTCTCAGATGTGGAGAAAAAACTTCTGCAATCGCTACAGGCAGACATTTAGTCTGTATCCTTCTGACACCATTCAGTAATATCAGAAGTTCAAGATCCCCTGGGAAGAAGACATGTTCCACCAGTATTTCAGTTTACACAAACTTAGACAGTGCTGACAGAAGCCTTGGTGTTGGCTCCTCCCCAGTGACCTCAAACTTCCAATGATATTGGGATCCAGATGCAGTCACCCTCCAAGTAGCCTTCCTCTAATGTAAGTGGCCTGCCCACAGAAGAGCCACATGATCTGGAGAAAGGCTTTAAACTTGAGCCAAAAGGAAAGGTAGGGTACAAATATGTTGATAAGTAAGTAAATAAACTTTGCTCAGGGGAGTGGTAGGATGGGGTAGGCCTCACCTGACAGAGCACAGAGGGAAACAGCTGCAGCAGCTCTCCAGGTGCAATGCCAAAAGAAGCCTCACATAATTGGATGACAGATTTTATCGTTCTTTATATAGAAAAGGAAAAATCATTGCTCACCTCGCTGCAATGAAACCAATACTTACAATTTGCCAGACACTTCATTGCCGACAGCACCCAATGAGGTAGCTCCTCTGCATTTCAAAAGGATTTTTAAAAAATTACATTTTTTAAAGGTATCAACACAGACTGCGCAAAGCACATCAAACAAGCTGCGGACACAGGAAACACTTAACGCCACGGCGGCAGAAAGGTTGCCTGCTTGCATCCCTCAGACAATGTACACACGACCAGACCTTTAACATCACGGCCTGAAAAATCTGCTCTCTATCTTTTTAAATTTTGTAAATGACTGGATAAGAGACCATCTTGGAATCCTGCGTAAACCATCCTGAGTTTCATGATGGTCAGCTTCTGGAGCCCTGCTTCAGATGACCCTGCTTTCTATGGTTAAACATGTGTCAACCCAAGACAGAGCCTTCTCGGTTATGGAACTTCCTCACCAGGAGATTTGCCTGCCTCCTTCTAAAGGAGCGGCCAGTGGGTGAAGACTTCTTTATTAAAACTTGTGTTCCCTCCAGGACCTCTCCTTCCTGCCCGATGTTTTATTTCTGGGTCTGTGTTTTTATATATACTGTTTTACTTACATACGGCTCATAAAAAATCAAAGTTTATTGATACAACCTTTAATCCTTTAAGGTTAGCAGCTCCAACTTCATTCCTACAACTGACAGGAATACTCTGTTGGTTATTGGGGAGTTACTAATACGCCAAAAATGTATCATTGAAAAGTGTATTCCACCTCAAGGTTTCCTGCCTCCCCATTCGTAGTGATCCTTATTGTCATAAATTCCTTTCCTGAACACACAAAAGAAGTGGTTTAACAGGTGTTGTCTTCCCTCCAGTCCTTCCAGAAAATGCATGTTTGCCATAAAGATGCCAGCTTAATAACATCATCCTCAATCAAAGAAAACCTAAGTATGCATAACTAACATATATTTATTCCTTCTTATTCTTTGCCTGCCATTCATCCCTGTAGGGTCAACATTCAGGCTTTAATTTACTTGGGACAGGGACCTGTCTTTTAAACTTGTTCCTCTGTGAACTGCCATTGGGTATATTTAAATACTATTTCCAAAATGTCTCTTGACAGTGAACAATCTTTTACTCAGTCTCTAATACTCTAGATGGCTTCTGCTATCAGAAAAGTCAGCACAACATCTGGAAAAGAAACAACAAGAACAGACGGCTCCTCTTACTTGATTTATCTTCTAAAATGACAACTCCCTGCTTGTTGATATGATACACATTCTGGATTATATGCTTTGGGTTCACAAGTTTGGTGTCCAGCACATCTTCTAGGGAATCCAAGCCTAAAATTTTTTGCAAGCTGTGTTAAAAAAATATATTAAAAGATCAGACTAAACATGCAATTATTTGGAGGCAACTCACATATTACAACTCACTCGTTTACATTCTTATTGCCACAGAGACTTAAAACTGATTACACGGTTTTCATCAGCAGCATGAAGCCACACTGAAATATTACTAATCAAAACAACAATGGGCTGACAGAGACAATCCCCCCCCCCCCGGCTTTTGCTTCCTCCATCAAGCCCCTAAGATGCCAAAAAACCCCAATGCTGGATCCAAAAGACCCTCATGGACAACATGCCATGCACATGGGAGACTGCCATGAAAAGGACTTGGGCAAAATTGTCGCCTACTCCTCCCCATGATGACAAAGGAAGCGGAGCAGAGCAAACTTTCCATTTGCACAAGGAAGAGGAAGAATAATTTTACCCAATTCATCCTCCTCACTACAGAATTACAAGTCTTGTGGCATTTTGTTGATATGACTTCCTGAATTCCCCAGCTTTATTTTTTTCTGGGGCCTTGGGAAAGACCTACCACCACAAGTGCCTTCCACTTACAGTTCATAGGATGCAATCCAGTCATCCATCTTTAAAAGGAAACAAGCAAAGCAAAACCTCACCATGTACCATCAGACAACAAGTAATACTCATGTTTGCAAAGCTTTGCGTTTAGGTTTGGGTTGGCTTTGTTTGCTGTAATATCTAAAGGCCTCAGCTGACAAGCAAGAGACACTCTGTGCTTGCAATATGTACATTGGAGAACAGCAACTTTTCCCAACAAGCGGAATAACAAGTTCCTTGTGAGGGGATCAGCAGTAGGTGTTATAAAAATGTCACAGGATTTTAAAAAGGACTGGAATTGCAAATCAACGTGCAAATCCATTTACAGATCCTGGATTTCCTTAGCATGGAACCACTATTTTTTGGTAGAGCACTGCTTCATACTGTCAGCTATGCTGCCATGAAGGTTGGGGAGTTTGGTCTGTATCTGGTTAATTGCTATTGCATTCCTTTCTGTGCTTTCTCTGCTGTGTGCCGAAACGCTTATCTATACAGATGTGCAGGAGGGTGTTGTGGTGTCTGGGTTGTCCCTAGGTGTTGTGGGAGAATGTTCGTTCTCAGCTTCAGCTACTAAGCTCTAAGCCTTATCCCGCGCGCGGGAGGGTGCCTAATTGGCCAGTGCTGGGGGTGTGTGTGTGCATACAAATACCCTATATCCTATTATGCCCATGGGGCCGCCACCATTCTTAACAGTGCCTATGTTACTGCATCTATAGCTCTGCAATAAAAGTATAACCGTTCCTGAATGCGTGTACTTCGTTGTTGGCTATGGGTTCTGACACATACTTATTATATCACCTTAGTTTGAAAAGGAACTTACTGAGATAGTGTCATGGATTTCCATATCTCTTCTATATTTGCCTCTGTTAACAGTCGACGGTGTACAAATCTACATGTTGGTACTTCTCCAATTGCTATACTGTGACGTTTGAACCACATTTCAGAGTTCTATAGCAGAAGAAAAGTTGTTTCTTAGTTTGTGATACTTTCACTTAACAAAGACACTGTTTCTACAGCAATGGCAACCTGATTCTAGTCCAAACAAACTTAGTCACAATTATATTTCATTGAAATCAATGCTGTAGGTTCTGTATAATCAGGGAATTGTTGACTATACCTTTACACATCACAGTTCCAAATAACACTACATTACTACAGTGCATTTCTTAAGAGTTAGCTGTCGTTCCACCATACAAACACCGATTTGATGTATATCTTACCAATGTGATTTGCTTTATTGGTATGTGTTCTTGGAAAGTATCTTTTTCAGTATCATCCCAGTTTGGAAATTTAATAATTTCCTTTCGGAATGGAGGTCGTTTTGGGTATGGTTTCAACGGCGAGAAAGGAGGAAATCTACAATAAAAGGGCATTGTAAAATTATCATGAAATCTGGTCTGTAAAAACAATGGGGGAAACCCTCTCATCTACACTTTGTTGTTATAATCCAGTTTTTAAAAAATAAATACATCAAATACACATAATTGGCCATGCTAACCTCAAAAAAGATGCCGAAGTAGCAAAAAGTGTTTCTGCTGATTTGTTAATGAGGATTCTTCCCAGAAGTAGGCCAACTTATGCAGTGGGTCAACCAATACAGATATATTTGAATGATAAATGAGCAAAGATCCATACAGAGAAATGAAATAAATGAAAAGTCAGAAACTAATATGTTCTTCAAGGAATAAGTCCCTATTTATCTTCTCAGTTAACTCAAGTTGTTTACAGATTTGCAAATCTGCTCTTAGCATAATTTCGACAGAATTTAATGTTCTGACCTTGAATGAAATTTGAATACAACCCCAAGGAATGGTCTCTTATTAAGTCAACACTTTTTGTTCTTTTTTTCTCTATTTATGAAAGTATGAATGACCAATCCATGCAATTATTTTGAAAATAAATGAAAAATCAATTAGACTTTGTGCATCACTAACTGTTGTGTAAATAAACTTCCAACATGTACCAGTGAAATCTACACATCTCTCTCTCTCTCAAAAAAGGGCCTGTTTTTATAAAAATCACTGATGATTTAAAGATTAAAAAGAATGTTTGTACAATAATGCAACAGTCCAGCAGGGGGAGCTACAAATACATTCACTATTTTAAAACGAAATGTTGTGGAAGAGAACACAGACTACAATATGACTTTTTGTCACCAGAAAAGTACTTACAAGAAATTCATTCATTCAATATGACAATCATACAAAGAATTAAAAAATCTTGTAAAACCTGCCAAGCTGAAATCAATTTGTTGAATGGCTGAGCAGGGGTGGGTTGGTGGGGTTTTTTTTTGAAAAAGAGGTTCTGGAACTCTCAAGCGGGAAATGAAATTTTCAATCTGTATACTGAAAACTCATGAACTTTTAAACATATTAAAAAAAATGTTGTCAAAAGAGGTTCCTGAATTTCATTCTGGCATGCTCCCCCAGAAAAAAAGCACTGGCTGACAGCAAACAAGGTTATCGGTGCTGAACAATAAACATTTTTTTAAAAACTGATGGAAAACTCAGGGAAAATATTTGAAAAAGTGTGCATGCACACAAAAGCTCATACCCTTGAATAAACCTTTGTTGGTCTTAAAGGTGCCACCGGACTCTAAATTTGTAGATTAAAAAGTAATGCAATTCATGTTTCACAAGACAAAAGAGACAGTTAGAGAAGAGAAAACAAGCAGATCGCAAAAGGTACTAATTTTAAACCATGGAGAGTATTGCAAAACAGAAAACTACCTCCAGACTTGCTCCATTGTGGATAGTTTTTGTGGATGAGGAAAGGGATGAAGGGAAAAGACAGGGACAGTGCAGAAAGGAGAGGAACACAATACAGCAAATGCTGAGCAGACACACTATTTATTAAGATATTTAGATTTTTCAGCTGCCTTACTACTATACCCTACACAGGGTGCTTGTAGGAAGGAGAACAGAATGAAGCAGACAAAGGCCCCAATCTCAACAACTCTTCTGGGTGTACGCTCCCAGTATTAAGTTATTTCTCAGAACTACATAGCACACAAACAAGGAGTCATCTCCACTGAGTGGGTTCCATTACTTCCCAAGGAGGGAACAGTCAAGAGATTATCAGTCATGCTAACTCACTGTTGCTCATAATAATCTAAATTTCAAACAATGACACACAGGTGGTGTGTGTAAACACTTGTGATTATGTCAAATGTGGTCCCATGCATGGAAAGGCTGAAATTACATGCTGCATGAATCTTCTTTTATTCTCCACCTCCAGACAAGTCAGACGGCAATAGTGAGATACACCTTAGCAATTACTGTCAAAAGGTAGAACCCTCCTAACTGTGTTAGTTTTGGCTAACTATTTCAAGATTAATGCTGTTTGAGAAAAGAATTGAGCAGCCTGCCCCAGACATCATTTGTTTCATTCCCAGCTAGGTCTGTGGTCTGGTGTGGCCAGAGGCACTGCCTTTACTCTTGGGTAGCCCCCAATAGCAAGGGCACCCCACTTTCTGACCTGAACCAGAGACCCACAAAATTCAAGCCAAGGAAGACCTGAAAACACAGAGCAAGGCATAGCTCTGGAAATAGGGTCTCCATTTTCAGGTGACAACCAGGCAGCATATGAAACAATGGCAGTTCCACCAGGTAAGACATCTACATTTCTAAATGCTATTCAGAGGCCACCTGGCAACCAGCCCTCCTGTCTCCAGTACCTCACCCAGCCCTTTTGTGTGGTCTCATATCTATGTGTGAATTCTTTGTCCTTCCTTGCTCCATCCCTCAGGATACTGAGATAAACCAAACATTCAAATAATTAACGATCCTTCCTGATGCGAATAAGGGACCCATCTCCCATCTTTTCTCTAGACTTGGGAACCTTTTTGACTGCCTTGACTGGACCATTAGTGGTCGGAAAACCCATTCAAGTAGCCACCCAGCACCTGGCTGATTTAATCAAGGCCATTGTTAAGCCTGACTCTGCCCCTCTGGAATGTCATTGGTTGCATCCAGGTCCGGCTCCTCATGATGCCACACCCCCTGGGACCCAGGATTGGCCCAGGTAATCGTTTGTCCTCACCTGAGACAAGCCCCTCAAGACCTCCCATTGGTCAGCATTATTTTCCAAAGTCTATATCCGTCCACGCACACACACACCATGCTCTCTTTTTCTCTGCCCCCTCATAGCACATAATGCTGGCTGTTGGTGCTATTGTCTTCAAGGACTTCTGCACGTCTGGGCAGGTAATATTACCCAGTAACTGACTCCTCTATTCACTATCAATCACCTCTGCTTTCTTAGTTCTGTATTGTGTGTGTGAATGCTTGATTTTATGTTTGTATATTTAAGAATCCTTCAGTAAAGAAATCACTGCTTTAGTAATCTAGCCTCTGCAACTACTGCTGGGACTGAGAACTCAAACTCCCGTATACACAGGTTTTGAGCCTATATTTAATGCCTATTGACATTTAATACTCATAATTCCCCACGTTTATTAATAAATTAAGGCAGTTTGGCTAACACTGGGCTCTCTCTTTGTCCCACTAAGGAGTCCTAGATTTATATTCTGAGTCAATGACCAACATTTGTAACCATCATCAAGCATGGATTACTGCAGCACTCTTCGCATAAACTTGTTCTGAACAAGTAATTAGAGGAAGGCATTGCAGAAGACTGGGCATGTTTTGGAAAGGTGCCAATACTTGTGTTTTATTTAATACTCAGATCCGCCACCAATGTCAGAAAAGGAGGAGGAATCAAGTTCCCTCTTGCAAGACTCTTAACTGCCCATCAGGTAAGCTGTTTATGGAAAGAACTGCACGGCAGGGACAAACCCGCCCATTGTCTCAGGCACTGTTTTGCATTCCACTCCCAGAGAAGAGTTGGGAGTGGATGCTTCTGGGAAGAGCTTGCTCTTTGCCCTATTACCAAGCTGATGCTAAAAGGTGCTGACTAGGGTGTAGTCTGATAAAGTCTCCTGGTTTTCTTCTAGGGTGGAATGTGAAAGGCCACCCAGCCCCAGGACTGAAAACGATTTTGTGCAAAAATCTTGAAAATCTATAAGGAACAAAAGGAGTGATGTAAATCAACGGCACAAATTATAGATGGCAAGCTGAAGACGGGGGCAGATAAAGGCTGGTGGGTGGAAAAGACAGCAGGAAAAGGGGAGAGGCTGTGGGGGCTTTTAGGAATGGGAAAGAGGATATAGTGAGGGAGGGGGGAATGCAATGCACTCTGCAAGTCCTTGAGGGTCCCCCAACTTCTTATATTCTAATAACCTGAGGATACTTAAATCCAGAGACTGGAGCGATGAATAGATCGTTCGACAAACCTGAAAAATGCTCCAGGCTTGCAGAAAAATCTGAAATCTCAAAATAATACATTGGGTGTTTTTAAAAGTCCTCCAGATCCTTTAAAGATCCTTTAACTGAAGAAGATGCTAGGACTGAAACTAGATCCTTCATGTGCTCCGCCACTGAGCCACAGCCCCCAATTAGCCAGAGGAGGGCTTGATAGAGTTGCCTTCTTCCCCTGCCAATTTGTCACATTCACACTTTATACAAGTCTGGGCTGGCCTCAAGTAATTAAAGCTTAGGCTAAATCCTGGCCTCAAGTAATTAAAGCTTAGCCTAAATGAAAAACAGAACCTTTGGAGGGAAAGAACCTTTTCCCTTATTGTGCAATAAATAAGATTAAGATACAAGGGATATTTAGGTGGTGCACCCTCACAAGCAAAAAGAAAATTGTGGGAGAACTCAGAAAAGACATTAGTTGTTAACTTCATTTACTACATCTTTGTTCCCTCCAGTCAGTGTCAAAAGAGGTCACATTTTCCAGAGATATCCTGAGTAATCAACAAGCCCTCTGTCCAGGCATGCACAAGTTTCTGTCTTCTCTGAAGTTAATATAGAACTGAAACAGATATCTAGTCCCTTTACTCTGAAGCCTTCTGGGAGTATGACT
This sequence comes from Gekko japonicus, assembly GCF_001447785.1. Classification (NCBI taxonomy): domain Eukaryota; kingdom Metazoa; phylum Chordata; class Lepidosauria; order Squamata; family Gekkonidae; genus Gekko; species Gekko japonicus. The sequence goes on along the minus strand of NW_015167121.1, from coordinate 125,442 downwards.
GAGACAAAAAGCACTTTGGAACAGGGAAACTGGAATTAAAAGGTTAAATCACTGGCTCACCAAAGGCTGAAATGAACAAAGGTCCTTAATGGTGCTGTCTCCTAACTAGTGCATTAAGAAAATTATTAATACACATTGAGAAGACACTGTGAAGATGGAATGCATAATATAGAATATTTCATGGCACTGGGTTGGTTCAAAAGTCCCAGTCTGCTAGCTCTGGAACCTTTCTCCACTACCTTCAGAGATGCACGGCACCAGAGGAAGGCTCAGTTTGATGAAGAAGAGATTGGTTTTATACCCTGCCCTTCACTTGGAGTCTCAGAGCAGCTTACAATCTCCTTTCCCTTCCCGTCCCCACAACAGACACCTGTGAGGTAAGTGGGGCTGAGAGAGCGCTTTTGAGAACTGCTCGTGAGAGAACAGCTCTGAAAGAACTTGTAACTGACCCAAGGTCACACCAGCAGCTGCATGTGGAGGAGTGGGGAATCGAACCCAGTTCTCCCAGATTAGAGTCCACACTCTTAACCACTACGTCAAACTGGCTCTCTGATTAGACTGTTAGATACAATCCATACACTTAACAGTAACAATACCTTTGAGTTACATTTCCATTTATTAAAATACCAGTTTACATCTATAACATTTACAGGAAAATCTAGCTAGCTCTTCAACCAGAACAAAGGCTTCTTTGATTGTGGCACCAACCTGGTGAAATGCTCTGCCTGAAGAAACTTGTACCTTGTGGGACCTAAGTTCCACGAACCTTGTAAGATGGAATTATTGCTCCAGGCATTCCTTTGAGGCATTCTTACTGGGCGTACTATCAGCTTTTCTAATTGTCATGCCAGAGAGCCAGTGTGTAGTAAACTGTTTTACAGAGTATTTGTATTTTTATTTATGCTTTGTATTTATGTTGTTAACTGCCCCAAGCCCCAATTGCTGGGGAAGGGGCAGGATAAAAATCGAAATTAAAAAAATAATAATTACACTTTACCCCAAACAACACCACTAGTCAGTTATTTACCGGTATAAATGATTGTTGTCTTCAAAATCCTCTTTGCCCCATCTTCCTTTGATATCTTCAATAACATGATTCTTCAGGAACTTTTTAAGGAGCTGAACTGTTTGAGCACGAGTTACTTCTGGGCTAAAATTCTGGTTGTGCCTCAGCAGTCTGTGCAACCAGTCTACTGCCTCTGATGCTGTGAAGCAACGCTCGTAGCTTTTGAAATGACAGCGATGCTTCCGTAACGGCATGCCACCTCGAAAGAGTTCAATAGTCTCATTCCACTGGGAGGAGAAAGCGAATAATCACAAAACCTTAGAAAATTACTCTCCTTATCTTAAAATTTTAAATGCAACAAACAACAGTATTAATAGGGTCACTGCAGCAACAAAATGATGCACCCTCGGTCACCACTAATATGCTTATCATAACTAAAAACCTGCCAGGCCAACATTCTGGATGGGCATTTTGGACAATGTGAAATTTAGCTTTTGTATGCCTATCTATCTTACTCTGTTTAAACCCTGTATTTTCCCTCCGTTTCTTATTGTCTTGCAGGCCATCTTGTGGTTCTCTCACATATTTCTTTTTGACTATGTGTCCAGAATCTGTCTTCTTCTCCCCTTGACCTAGCAGCACATAGCTCAGAGGTGTTGAACTCATTTGATTTGACATAAATGTCACTTTGTCGCAGGGCCACGTCTGCCATAAAATGTAAGAACATAACAGAAGCCAATGTTGGGTCAGGCCAATGGCCCATCCAGTCCAACACTCTGTCACACAGTGGCAAAAAATACCAGGTTCCATCAGTGGGGCCAGGACACTAGAAGCCCTCCCACTGTTGCCCCCCCAAGCATCAAGAATACAGAGCATCACTTGCCCCAAACTGAGAGTTCCTATCTATATCTATACCTTGTGGCTAATAGCCACCGATGGACCTCTGCTCCATATGTTTATCTAATTCCCTCTTGAAGCTGTCCATACTTGTAGCCACCGCCACCTCCTGTGGCAGTGAATTCCATGTGTTAATCACTCTTTGGGTGAAGAAGTACTTCCTTTTATCTGTTCTATCCCAACTGCTCAGTAATTTCATGGAGTGCCCATGAATTCTTGTATTGTGAGAAAGGGAGAAAAGTGCTTCTTTCTTGACCTGCTCTGTCCCATGCATAATCTTATAAACCTCGATCATGTCACCCCTCAGCCCAGGTACTGGAGATACCAACTTTATAAAGGACACAGGCAAACCCAATTAACAACATTAAAGTTTACACACAATACAAACATGCTTTAAGCATTAACACTCACAGTATTCCCTTGCAGTATCTCCCTGATGCCCTCCCTCCCATTTCTACTGCCCGTTAGTCATTAGCACTGGGACATTATGCAGGGACATAATGCACAGCCTGTGTCGTCTGGCAATAGAAGGTAATGACCAGTTGCTTGAGGGCTGGATAAAAGCTCTGGACAGATCAGTTCTGGCCCGTGGGCCATGTTTTGACACCCAGATACAGCTTTTCCAAGGCTAAGCCAAAAAGACCTTTCAGGTCAGCTAACCCGAATATAAATATTTGTTTGTTTATTTATTTCATATTTGTAGCCTGCCCTTCCTGTTAGCAGATTCATGGCGGAAAACAACATATTGGTAATACAATAAATATGATTAAAATTTTAAACACAATAATACAACATTAAAATCGGTGGTCAGAGATTGAGTGATTGAGAGAGGTTTCCTTGGCTCGTTGGTACCTGGCTGGTGAGTAGCCAGGTATTGCTGGATGGAAGACAGGGGACAGACACCACAAGGAGGCCATATGTGGCGCCCACTGCCTTAGCCAAAAGCCTGGAGGAACAGCTCTGTCTTACAGGCCCTGCAGAACTGAAGGAGATCCTGCAGGGCCCTGATCTCAATGGGGAGCATGATCCACCAGGCAGGGGCCAGGGCAGAGAAAGCCCTGGCCCTGGTCAAGGCAAGATGGATGTCATTCGGGCCAGGAACCACCAGGAGAAGTCGATTCACAGAGCATAACTCTGTTCAGGGTGTATATGGGAAGAGGCAGTCCCTCAGATATGTTGGTCCCAGGCCGTTCTGGGACCAAGTGTGTTCTTCACTTTTAACCAGCATTACAAAAAGCATGGTTAAAAGACTATCTGAGTACATATGAACCTGCCCACTTGTTCACATTGTCTTCAGGAGCCCTGTTCTATGTGCCTACAGAGCTAGAGTGGTCAGCCAGAAGAAATGGGGCCTTCTCCATCAGGGGCTCTTAGCTGTGGACCTCCTTTCCCATTATTATTTGGCACTAAGACTGTAAAGTTATAGGGGCAAGCTGAAGACACCTACCCTCACCCATGCCTTCTGCTGATCTAGGGAACGGGGGGGGGGGCTGATAATCCCAGTTTCTGTTACTGATTTTAATATTGTTCTGTATTTTGCCATTGGTCATTTAAATTGTTTTACTGCTGCCATTGTACTATTTTATGTCATTTTAAATGGCTTCTACTTCTTCACTTTTTATTGTTCAGCATTAGGAGATTTGATTGGTTCTTAATCTCCAAGAATGTGGGAGAGAAATGCCATCAATCAATCATTCAATCAATCAATCAATCAATAATCTCTTGCTCATCTGTAGCAAGCACAGATGGACTTCTAGCAAATGTCAGCCTATGGGGGAGAAAGCTACCTATTCTTTCTTCCCGATGGAACCAATTAGAAGTTTTATGTATATATTACATAAGTAAAAAGTTTTTTAACAGTTATCCATGCAGGAAACAAGAAGAAACCTTTTATCCTTTCCGGCTGGGGTCTTATAGACGGTAACAGCAATGAGTGCTGCCTGCACCTTCTGCAAAAACTTGGCGTGAGAGCAAAACACCAATCCATTTCCAATGTTCTTATCACACACAACAGAAATCAGTGGCAACCACAGATTATGTATTTTAGAGCTTTTATACTCTGCTGTAAGTCATCAAATGGTAAGTAGTAGTGAGAAATCAGCATATATATGTACATATGTCAGTGGCTGTTACCACATATGACATTCTGCTCTGGAAGCAAATACTTAACAACCTGAAGGACTACAGTCTACAACAGCAGACAATTCTGGGGCATGACACTTGATGTCACCAAACTCATATTCTGATAACTGAAAGGGAACCACTTCTCCCAGATAGTCTGTGGAAACCAGAACAGCCTTTACCCTCTTGTTTAACCAGATCAAGAACTGCTCAACACTCTGATGCTTCTGGGGGAACTGGCCAAAACTGCATAGAGAAACATATTGTTCCCAATCTTTTGTTGGGCATACTGATGGATAGGGTACTACACTCACACAGACACAGATTACATATTGCTAGACTAATGAATTTTATTTTTTATGACCCAAGCCAATATAATTGATGAATCCATTGGACAGAGAGTTGCCAACTTTTACATTAGCCCTTCTAGCTAATGTTTCCCGATGTTAGTTAACATCTGTATGTGCCCCCTTGCCCAGATTGCCCTGAGGCATTGGCTGGGATGTCACCAGTACGCTGATGACACCCAGCTCTATCTGATGTTGGGCGGCCTGTCCGACTCCAGACCGGAAGACCTGGACCGGGCATTACAAGCCGTGGCTGGTTGGGCTTAGGCTGAGTCAGCTGAAACTGAATCCGACGAAGACGAAGGTCCTGTGCTTGAGTTGGGGCGGTTCGGGGGTGGGGTTCCCCCTCTCGACCTTCGACGGGGTGCCATTGGTGCCAGCGCCGGAGGTTAGGAGTTTGGGAGTGCTCCTGGATGCCTCCCTAACAATGGAGGCCCAGGTAGTGGCCACTGCCAGGTCGGCCTTTTACCATCTTCAGCTGATCAGGCAGTTGGTTCCCTTCCTCAACCGTGCCGAACAAGCAACAGTGATCCACGCTATGGTCACCTCGAGACTAGACTACTGTAATGCTCTCTACATGGAGCTGCCCTTGTTGCCGATCCGGAAGCTGCAGCTAGTGCAGAATGCTGCAGCCAGGCTTTTGATGGGTCTCCCCAAGTGGGAGCACATCCAGCCTGTGCTGCGGCAATTGCACTGGCTGTCAATAGCATACTGAATCCGCTTCAAGGTGCTGGTTTTTACCTTTAAAGCCCTATATGGCCAGGGCCAGGGCCCAGCATACCTGCGGTCGCCTTTCCCCATATATATCCCAGAGAGCACTTTGGTCGGGGTCTCAAAATCGATTGACCCTCCCTGGCCCAAAAGAGGCCAGGCTCACTACTACCAGGACCAGGGCTTTCTCAGTGGCGGCCCCATCCTGGTGGAACAAGCTCCCAGAGGAGATCAGGGCCCTGCAGGACCTTTTGCTCTTCCGCCAGGCTTTCAGCTAGGGTGCCGCCACCATTATATAGCCCTGGCTCTTGGTTTTAACATCCAGCCTGAGCCTCAGGAAGATCTTGAACAGAAAGATTTTTAGAGATTACACTGAAATAAGCCATCTTGAGTAACTATCTTCAGCACTTTTATATGGTTTTATATGGTTTTATGTGGTTTTAACTGTATTTTATGTACTGACCGAGAGCCGCCCTGAGCCTGCATTGCAGGGAGGGCAGGGTAGCTGTACCTTTAATATCCGTCTGATCTGCAATCAATTATCAGTTAATGTTATTTACCTTTGAGCCATGAATACTATGGATAGGATCCACAAATGGTCAAGCAAAGGCAAGGGTTCTGGAGCTATTAATTGTGCCTTCAAAGATGGTGGACTGTTTTAATATGCTATATTTACACCTTTGATCCAACTTGCTAAGTAATATTTATCTTTCCGCACCAACAACTATTAGCCAATTAGTTCTAGAAGAAAAAGTTCATCAACTTTGTACCTTTTGGTTCAGGCTTGCAGGTTCTGGAAGCCTCTGGAACCAGCTCCCTTGTCATCAATGTCTTTTATCTCTATTGGCTAACTGGAGCACTTCTGCTATTCCAAAAAGCATTACATTATTTTAGGCAATTTCATGTATATTCTGGCGAATACTGTCCCAACATAAGAAAAATGAATTTCTTTCATATGATGGCTATTTTTACAGATACCTAAGTAGTCTAAAAGTCCTGCCAGAAGACTAATGATGGGATAACAGCAACTCTTCTACAGAAGGGACTGTAATTCTAATTTGTGGGTGTCTCATTTGATTGACTATCCTGGAGACTGGAGCAGTAGGTCATTTGATCCTAATTGTAGTTTTCTTGTTCTGAAAGCTTCCTTCCAACGTCCCTTCCCTTAACACCCTACAACATTTCAGCTTCCTTAAAGGAAGATCTAATTTTGGAATGTAGTACATTTCCCCCCAAAAGAAATTAGCCTAAAAGCATTCTTGATCTCTGCAATTCAACTACTATGCACAGAGTGAACAGCTAAAATTCCCAATTCAGCTAAAGAAATCAGAAGTTGACACTGCACTTGAAGTTAGCTAATGATTGCTTAATATCCTTCATATTTGCAAACAACTTTCTTATATATGTTCAAAAATCACATTTCCTTGTTTAAAACTGTTAATCTGAAAAGATATTTAAGGCTATTATTAAATTGGCAGATTTTCATTCTATCTGCTTAGATGAGGGAGCCTACAGTTGGCCTACAGCTGGGTATCTAAAGTAATATCTGCTCTGTTTAATTTATATGGAAGGCTCTACTTACATGTTTCTACATTTGTATCAGCTACACACACCCCCTTACTGCCTATACCTACTATGTCCAGCGTACTCTGTCATCTCGTCAACACCATATTCAAAAAGAATATTCAGAAACCAATATTTATCAAATGTGATTCTGTGACCCCAGAATTGCCACAAAACATACAGAATTCCACTGAACTTTGTTATGTATACTCTAAATGCACTGTCTGCTGGTCTTGAAATTCAGATTAATATTTATTTTGACAGGGCTCTTTTTGTAGAAAAAGCCCAGCAGGAACTCATTAGCATCATAGGCCACACACAACAGCAGAAATTCATTAGCATATTAGGCCACACCCCTGACAGTGCAGATCTGCCCTCACAGAGGAGAGCTTGTACCTAAATAAACCTTGATCTTAAAGGTGCTACTGGACTCTTTTGGATTGCTAGCTATGGGGGGGGGGGCACGCGCAGATCTGCCCTCACAGAGAAGGGAGCGCTTGTACCTAAATAAACTTTGATCTTAAAGGTGCCACTGGACTCTTTTGGCTTGCTAGCTGGGGGGCGGGGGGGAGAACGCGCAGATCAGAAAGAAAGGTTCATAGCTTGGAGGTGCTGCAAGATCTTAGCCTATGATTGGAGGCTCAGGTCTCCTCTGTGGCATGTAGTGCCTTTTATAAGCTCCAGCTGGTTCACTAGCTATGGCCATTCCTCAAAAAGTATGATCTGGCCACAGTGATCTGATCACATCCAAGTTCGATTACTGTCATGAACACTATATGGAACTTCTTTTGAATATGTTTTGGAAACTTTGGTTGGTCCAAAATGCAGTGGCCAGGCTGGTTATTAGGATCATATCTTTTTGTAGAAAAAGCCCAGCAGGAACTCATTAGCGTCATAGGCCACACGCAACAGCAGAAACAAAAAGTCAGAGGCTGGTTATTAGGATCATATCACCCATGTACTGAAAGATCTGTACTGGTTACCCATCTGTTTCTGGGCACAATTCAGAGTGCTGGTTCTTACCTTTTAGGCTTGGACCCAGTGTACCTGGAGTCTCCTCCCATAATATTTAGATCACCAGTTAAGATCTTCCTCTCAGGCTCTTATGTCTCTGCCTCCACCTTCAGAGATTAGAGATATGGCATTTTCTGTGGTGGTACCTTGCCTCTGGAAGCCCTTTGAAGCTTGCCTGTTTACTTTACTATTATGCTCTGGGCCAAAACACATCTTTTTACTCAGGCTTTTAATTAAGACGTTTATCTTATTAGGTTATTAAAATGGTCTACTTCTGTTTTATGGATAGTTTTACGTTGCTTGTATTCAGTGCCTTGTTTTTGTGGTTTGTTTTTTAATGACTACAAGCATGGACGGCTTCAAAAGGGAATTAGATAAGCACAAGAGGGGGACCCGCGATACTCGCGGGGGGGGAGAAGAGCCCCGTCTCCTCCATCCCCTCTTCCCCCCCTCACCGGCTCCGAGGCGAGGCCCGCGCGGCATGGAGGCTCCGAACCACTCTCTCTCTCTCTCTCTCTCTCTCTCTCTCTCCACCTCTCTATTCCCCCCCTCACCAGCTCTGAGGCAAGGCCTGCGCGGCGTGGAGCCGCCGGGCCTCGCGACTCTCTCTCTCTCTCTCCCCACCCCCACCCCCCGCTCCAGCGGCGGCGGCGACGTTCCAGAGCATCCCCTGCGCACGCGCAGGAGACGCTCTTGCACTTTCGGGAGGATTTTAACATCCCCCCTAATTTTTTTTTAACTTTTTTTATTTTTGTGCACACGTGGGGACTGGCCCACGTGTGCACAAACCTTCCCCGGCCCCCCAGCTGCCCCCTCCGTGCTGATTTAAGTATCCGCACGGAGGGGGCAACTTGGCTATTAGTATAAGGATATGGAGCAGAGGTCCATCAAGTGGCTATTAGCCACAAGGTATAGATAGGGGCTCTGGGGCAAGTGATGCTCTGTCTTCTTGGTGCTTGGGGGGGGTCAACAGTGGGAGGGGTTCTAATCTCCTGGCCCCACTGGTGGACCTCCTGATGGCACTGGTATTTCTGGCCACTGTGTGACACAGAGTGTTGGACTGGATGGGCCTTTGGCCTGATCCAACATTGCCGTCTCTTATGTTCTTATGTAAGCAGCACCTGGAACCATAACTGCCTTGACCAGAAAGGGGCCACCAGAACACAATGAGCATTGTCGTGTACAATCTTTGACAATATGTACCATATGTTCATACGACCTGTCATTTATCATAAATCAAATATATTTTGTATGGAACTCATGGATTTTAATAAGCATCCTGTAGATCAAGGATGGCAAACCAGTCCCCCACCGCAATAAACTGTGCTACGGAGGACAATGTAAGCATTTTAAACTTCTGAACATGAAGGAACGTATAACACCTAAAATCCAAAATAGGACAGGAGCCCCCATCTTTTTTATTTATGGCAAAAAATCTTGAATAAAAACCTAAGGGGAACAAATCCAACCTTGATGGTGCCACTGCCCCTTTTTGCAACAACACATTTACATCAGCCAACAAAGGAGAATCCACAGCCTGAACATTAGGCATTGCTTGCTTAGGCAGTTGAAGAGGTGGCACCATGGTAAACTCTAAACAATAACCCCTTGAAACTACAGAAAGTACCCATTTGTCATTCGTAATCTTTTCCCATTCACCTCGACACTTAGTCAAACTGCCCTGAAAGAAAGGCTGACCATCAAAAGGAAGGCTTAACAGCTTGCCCCAATCCCTAACTTGCCCTTGGGCATTATCAGTCCCCTTGGATCATGGTGGAGGATGTCGAGGATTGAAATGTGGGGCAGTATTGAAGCCTCTTTGCTGCAGATACATAGGCTGGAGACGCTGCTGGTATGGACGATGCTGGTTCTGAAAGCCTGAATAGAACCTTGGGTGGAAATGCTGACGATAGTCTTGGTAATTGGTAGGGGCTGTAGACACGCCATACGATCGTGCCATTTGCTTGTTCTTCTGCTGCAGGAATTCATTAGTCGTCTCCAAGAGGGAGGAACCTTCAAAGGGTAAATCCTCAATCCAATTACACGTATCGGGTGGGAGTGCTGTTGAGCGAAGCCAGGCATGTCTTCTAATTATAATAGAAGACGCTATGGCTCTAGATGCTGTATCTGCTGCATGCTTGCTAGTATTTAACTGCTGCTTGGCAAGCTTCATTGATTCCTGTAAAAAAACATTTGCCAAGGATTGCTGCTCCTCGGGCAGTTGTTGAGTGAATGGCTCTAGTCTTTCCCCCAGGAACAGCTGGTAGGCAGACATAATTGCCTGGTAGTTTGCTTTCTTAAAATTCAAAGCTGCAGAGGCATAGAGTTTGCGACCTGTCACGTCCAGCTTCCTACCTTCCTTATCATCTAGGATGGTTTGAGCCCCTGTTCTATACTTGGCTTGCATCTCCTCTGCCACTAACAATGAAGGAGAGGGGTGAGCAGCCAAAAATGGGCAATTTTCTTGCTGAACCTAACACATGTATTCCATCCTGCGAGATGTTGCAGGAATGGAGGCAGGTTTTTTCCAAATATTTGTTGCTATATCAACAAAACCTTCTACCACTGGAAAGGCTTTCCCAGTTGGAGCCTCTGGACACAATTTGGCCAGAATCTTGTCCTTTGTTTTCGATGCAATGGATGTCAAGTGTATTTCAAGAGTTTTTGCCATCTGTTGCATTTGCTCTGCATCTATACGTAAGTCTTCTGTATCAGTATCCTCATCCGTTGGGTTTGCCGGTATGTCAACAGGCAATTTAGTACTCATGAGGGATCTCCGATCCTCATAATCAGAACCGTAGGGTTCTACCCATTCCCCTTGCCCTTCATTCAGAAGAAGCCTGTGTGAGGAGTTCACAGCATCAACTTCAAGCTCCACATCAGGATCACAACTGCCATATTCTGATCCTTGTGTGTACTTATCAAGTGCTGCCCAACCTGAACAATCATTAATGAAGTATTTGGGTTGGGGGGGTGTAGACTCCCAAGACAGCATGGAGTGCATCGGTGGTATACACAGGGGGGGAAGGCATCTTTGGCGGTTCAGTCAGAACAACTTCTGGACCATATCCAGCCTGTGCTGAAAGCGCTGCACTGGCTGCCTATAGTGTACCGGATTCGTTTCAAAGTGCTGGTTCTTACCTTTAAAGCCCTACATGGTCTGGGTCCAGCTTACCTAAGGGACCGCTTTTCCCCATATGTTCCCCAGCGAGCACTTCGGTCCGGGATGCAACATCTCCTGGCAATGCCAGGCCCTAAAGAGGTCAGGCTGATCGCTACCAGGGCCAGGGCTTTCTCGGTGGCGGCTCCTACCTGGTGGAATGAGCTCCCAGAGGAGATCTGGGCCCTGCGGGACCTTGTACAGTTCCGCAGGGCCTGTAAGACGGAGCTCTTCCACCAGGCATATGAGTAGGGGCCGCCACTACCATCATTACCATCTTTCCATCTTACCCTGGCCCTGGCTGAGGGAATGTCAGCGCCCCCGGAGCAGAACTGCTGAACAGTGTGAAGTATGCCATCTGTGAACATCGAGAGCACTTTAGTTAGTTAGTTAATAACTTATTATGAATGTTTTGTATTATATGGATTTTAAATGGTTTTAAATATGTTTTTATATTGGCGTATGCCCTTATGTAAGCCGCCCTGAGCCTGCTTTGCGGGGAGGGCGGGGTATAAATCGAATAAAATAAATAAATAAATAATAATAGAGCCTCTTTACTAGTGGAAGCTACAGCATCCAATCTAGTTTTAGATCTTTGGGATTTGTGTTTAGAACGGACCTTATGCTTCTTATGAGGGGGTTCTGAAGTAGATCTACTTAGAACGGATGGGGGAGATACCATTCTCTTACGACTTGGGTCTGATCGAGAGACTGAATGGGATGAAATAACTGAAGGTGCTCTTGAGCCACAATTAGAGCGTGGTGTTTGAGCTACCGCAGCATTTTGTTTAGCCTCGGCAGATGAAGCTGCTGCTGGGTTATTAGAGGCTGATAATGCCTTTTCCCATAGCACAGCCTTCAGGCATGCTGACCTGTCAGATCTGGCCTTTGTAGTAAACTTTTTACATTTAGGACAGGAAGCCGTATTGTGACTTTCTCCTAAACATAATACACACAGTTCATCAAATATTGTCATCTTAGTAGAACATTGACGACATTTTTGGAATGGTGACATGGTGACAGAGTCACTGAGGTAAAACACCAGCTGATACAAAAACAACCTTCAGTAGCAGCGACAAAAGAAGAACTGAGGGAGTGTGCGGAGCCCCCCTCCTGGATCACATGACTGTTAGGCAGGGAACGGTAACAATTATCCAGTTTGGAGGCGCTCCTCCCACTCTGTTGCTAAGCTAAGGAAAAAACCTTCTGGCGGCTGGACTGCAGTTGCGCCGATCCCATGTGTGTCTGCACAGGACAACTGGATGAAGTATACCGGGACCTTGTATCCAGGGCTATTTTGGGGGCAGAACGCCACGGAACAGTGTTCCGGCTGGCTTCTGGAGCCCAGGGGGCGGTAACATGCAGCAAGTCCCGCCCCCACAGCTCTCAGTCGGGCTGGGGAGTGGGAAGCAGCATGTGCTGGTTGCTGCCGCCGCCACCAGCCAGGATAAGTTGGGGTGGCAGGGGCTTGATCGGGAGGGGGCGAGCCTCCCCCCATCTCTTTGCCTTCTTTCCTTCCTTCCTTCCTTCCTTCCTTCCTTCCCTTTCTTTCTTTCTTTCTTTCCTTCTCTTTCGGCGCCTGTTAGGGGGGACGGCGGAGGAAGCGCTGCGGGACTCTGCAGCTCACTGGGAAACATGCGAGGCCTCCGGGTCCCTTTCTGGTCACTGGGGAGCCGGAGTGTGCAGAGGCTATTCCCAGCACCGCCCCCCCGAGATCCCTCGCCAAGCCCGATCACCACACATCGGGCTTGGCCAGGGGACAATCCCCCTTCCCCAAAAGCAGAGAGGCTGTCGGGGCGTCCGCTGTCCCCGGCCGAAGCCAGATCCAGTGTGTGGCGGCGGCGGCAGCAATGGTGGAGGTGCTTTCCTCTCGCTGCCTACCCCCCCTTCTAGCTTGTGGCTGAAGAGCGTCTTGGTTCTTGGGAAGGAAGAGGCTTTGCTGCACCACGCCTCCCTCTTGCCTCACCGCCTCCCCTAAGCTGCCACCTGGTTCTCAACCTGGAAGCCCAGCCCTCTGACCCAGCGCCCACCTCCATCTCCTCTTCTCCGCGAGGTAAAGCTAAAAGCGGCAGCCGCTGCAGCACCTCCTCCTCCTCCTCTGTTCCAATGGAGGCAGCCACCCGGCTTCCCCTGCAGGGAAGTGAAGGAACGGCTCCATCCCTCAGTGGAGCCGGCGGAGGAGGAAGTCCCACGGGAAGAGGCTGCCGGCTCCCGGGAACCAAAGGCCAAGGACCCGGGGGGGGGGGGGGCAAAAAAAAACTCATCACAATCCGCTGACCTCAGGGGCTGGGTTGCAAACCAACGTCTCGCTGCCTCCACCCCCAAATAAGAACCTGGGTTGCAACCAGCAAGACTTGCATATGTACATTTACTCAAAAGAAAGCCTTCAGCAGGACTTAACTCTGCGGTAACGATGCAGCATGCGTGCACACACATGCAAGGCTGTAGGATTTCACCTTTCCTATCAATGGTCACCTCTGTATTACACGGGTCCAGACCTATCCTAAATGTCTTTGCAAAAAAGTAAGTCCCAGTGTGTTCAATAGGGCTCACTGTTTGGCAACAGTGTGTAAGAGTGCAGCCTGAAACCTTATGAAAGGGAAGAGGGGAATGGGGGGGGCAGCCATCATTTTAGAAGAAGTATTCTCCCTTCCCTCACAGGGAAAAGAATGCCTCTTCCAAAATGGTGCCAACTGAGACTTCCGGTGGACGGCGACTCGCGGCAAATGCACCCCATCAAGCTCCAATGGGGGCGATTCGGATTGGGGCGGCAGGGAGGGGGATCAGCCGGTCCCGACCTCCCCACGAAGCACTTGGAGGGAGCTTCTAGCCTGGAGTGCTGAAGGGGCCGCTCACGGTGTTCTGGCTTAGGGAATTGAGCTCCTTTTTGCTCCGAAAGATCCCGCTGTCCCGAGGCCAGCAATGGTGCTCAGAGACGTTACCGGACCAGAGCATACAAGGACTTAAACAAAAGGATTAATCTACAGTGGTAAGAAATTTTAGAAATATAGAAGGTTTAAAAATAAACCAAATAGTTTATAAATTCCATGTATCTGTCTCTGTCTTTGCTAGCAAAACAGCAAACAGGCTTGGCCTGCCTCACTGAACCAAACCCCATGATTCTTTGCAAACCCTTTGTTCCAGGCAAATCTCTTTCTCGGTCACACACGCAAACGTTCACACATTCCATTCCAAGGATCTGAATCAATGTAAATTTCCACAGGTGTGAGACCCACAATTTCCTAGGCAATAAACTGCAGCTGGCAGGAAAGGCCATTTGGGCAGTGACAGACTTCAATCCGGAAGACAAACTAACTCCTGAGATACAGGAATTCACACACCCCACTTCCATCTCAGAGATAACATCAAAGAACAGTTTATCTCCCATATTGGGAACACCAGGAAAAAACAATGACACTGTACTGATCCCGTAAACAAAAAAAGTGTCAAAAAGAAAGACATATACAAAGAGGGTGGAGGAACAAATATTGATATAGCGAAATGACATAGCTCCATAGAGAAAAGGGGGGGGACTCACGGAGGAAAAACCCTACACAGAAGTGAAACTTCAGCATAAACGACAAGCATGCCGGGTTTAAGCTACTAAAAACCACCCTTTTAAAAGCGGAATACATCTGGACTAATTATCTACATCATAGAAAAATCTTAGAACTTTTACGAACTCTTACCAAAATATAAACAATATCTCAGCAAGTGGGGAATTGCATCCAGAGGCAGAGGTTCTGCAGGAAATACCAGCAGAGCATCACCAGTCACAAGACCGGAAAATACCAGCGAGATAGCCACTGCAATTTCTGAAGCCATGCACCCTCTGCTGGACCAGCTGACGAATCTCAATCAGAAATTTGATATCTTACAGAAAGAGCTTAAGGAAACTACAGCCAGAACAGAGAAGTCAGCTAAAAAGATAAAATGTTGAAACCAAGACCAAAGAAATAGATCAAAGAATGGACACTGCAGAAAAAGAGCTTCTGAAAAACAACAAATATTACAACTTCAAGTGGAAAGATCTCTCTACGTTCTGATATTTCAAGGGGTTCCAGAGAAAAAGGATGAAAGAGAAATTATAAGCAAAGCAATGGCCCCCTTGATCAATAACAAACCTGAATTAATACAAGCAGATATTGACATGATTTACAGAACCTATTCAGAGTTTGTAAAAAAAAATATCCCAGGAGAAATTTTTGTGAAATTTGCAAAAAGATCAACAAGAGACTTAATACTTAAAGCATCCGCAGCTACAACAGTTAAAATTCAAGAAGAGGAGATTAAAATATTGAAATATGTTCCATATGAAATACATAAGAAAAGGAAGCAATACAGAAATATTACAGCATTTCTCCAAAAGAACTATGTCCAGTACAGATGGATTTTTCCAGAAGGACTTATATTCAACTGTAATGAGAAGAAGGAAAAGATTGACTCTTTATTAAAAACAGAACTTTTTCTTAAGCAACAACAAACCCCGAATAAACAAAGAAATGGAGCAGAGAAAGGGAAGGCAATGGAAAAAAACAGCGAACAACAGAAATCTGATACAGATAGTTCATCTTCTACAGCTACTTCTGTGTCTTTGGGTGAAATTTTTGACTCTGACTCTGATTCCGATCTAGGAGTAGCTGCTCCCAGAGCCTTTAAAGTAAATCTCCCCTGGCAAAAGAAGAAGAAAAGTAAAGACAAGAAGAAACGAGGTTGTCTATGTTGACATTTATTGAATTTATATTATCATCCAGATGTGATATAATAACCAAACATGCCTTTTTGTTCTTTCTATTTGAATACTTTTATTAGAACTTAAATAACTGAATGTAATCATAAACATGTAGTTAAATATCCAAAGCGTATGAATAGCTTATCAAAGTACCTTGTTACTCTCTTTTGTAGTTTTAGTTTTGTAGTTTGTAGTGGAAAATCAATTAAAAATTATATATATATATATCCATCTCAAAATGGTGCCAACTGTGGCAGGTGTATACATAATCTTTTTTTTAACAAAATATGACTTTATTCCTGTGCACATGTATAGACATTTAATTTATATCCACATGCAAATATGCATATTTAATTGGTACGTTAAAATCATTATGTTAATTTGTTCATACTTATTTAATAGTGTACTGCAGCTGCCCTAATAGATACCCTTTGCTGGAATCATTAGAGTTTGGGTTTGTTTTATGAAATTCACAGATGAAACTGGGCACTTTCATCCCACCTCCATCTCTGATATACAGGTTTTGCAGGTTTTGGTAGGGTAGGGTTTCAAAAACCTGCAAAACTTGTTTGACCAGAGATAATATAAAAAAGAAATTGTTGTGTATACAAAGGTGGCTGCAGTTCTATGAACACTTTCTGGGAGTTAGCGCCATTGACTAAAATGGGACTTACTTCCAAGTAGACCCATTTAGGAATCCCTTATTTAGCTATTTATGCCCCCTTTCCCCTCCAATAGGAACCCAAAGCAACCCAAAGTATAATTATCCTTTCCATCCATTTTATCCTCACAACAACTCTGTTAGGTGGGTTGGAATCAGAGAGAAGGACTGACACAAGATCACACTGTGAGCTTCCATGGAAGAGTGAGGATTCAAACCTGGGTCTCACAGATCCTGTTTACAAAGCATTGCTACTGCTATAGTGCCAGTGATCCCAGCAAGATGCCAGTGGGTGCCAGGGTATTCACTGATACGTATCTTGGAGTCTAGTTTCTTCCCCCCACCCCCCCAGATATCTCTAGCTTAAGGCAAAGAACCAGAGCTGTCTTTCTTCTATTTTACATCACCTTTGTATCTGCAGGCAGCACCCCTTTGGAAAGAGCAGCTCCCCTATCATAGGAAGATACTTGGTTTGGAACCTCCTAACATTTTGCAGAACCAAGCCTTCATGTGGTGACCCCCACTCCCCCATGGCAGTCATTTTGTAGTGGTGCTCAGTACCTTGACTCAAAATTCCAGAAGTTTCCTCAGGTTCAACGGGGTTGGAGAGCAGTGGAACAGCGCATTGGACTTGGACTGGGGAAACCAGGTTCAAATCCCCACTCAGCTAGTAATCGGTGGGTGCTTTTATGCAACTGCTGCTTAACTGATGCAATAATAAAATACATTCAGGCCAAACTTATAATTGTGTTATTGATGCTTTAAATAATTGACATTATGGGATCTTGTAGTTCAAAAACTGTGAATCCACTGCTTAAACTCAAAACATGATCTTCAAGGAAATCAGAATCATAGGGCACAGATACAAAGGGTTTATTTTGAACCCTGTTGTCACTACTTATCAGTAGAAGGACCTGAGGAAATTTTAACATGTTGATTTTGAGTCTGGTGTTCATAGTGAGAGCAGTAAGTGTGCAACTGGCTGTATTAGAGCATTGTACCATTGATGGTCATATGCAAAGACTCGGCTACATAAGCAAAAAAGGAGAAACATGTACTGTAGATGCATATCAAGGAGTCTCTTTAATCTTCCAGTCTGCAAATAACTTCTGTGGTCTGTAGTAAAATTATATGATCATCTGTGTGCAGTCTTGTCCATTTAGAAAAGTAGCTGCGTATTGCAACACATGCCTGTCCTGAAAGCAGAAGGATTGGAACTCTCAAGAGGAGAATGACGTTTTCAGTCTGTATACTGAAAATTTATGAACTTTTAAATATTTTTTAAAGAATTTTGTCAAAGAGGTTCCAGAAGTTTGTTCCGGCACAGCATTCCCCCAGAAAAAAAAGCCCTGCCTGAAAATATTTTATTTTGCCACTAACCAACTAGCACATTGTCAGTTCCTGTAGTGAAGGGAAACTGGGATTTTTAAAAACTGTTGTTTGGCTTGCAAACTAATTGGGAATAGAATAATATGCATATTTATTTTACTCTATTCTGCTTAAACTCAGGCAAAGTTTTAAGAAAATGAGTCACAACATTTTTATCAGTATGTCTCACCTATTTTTGAACAGATAGCTGAAACTATTGCAGTCATATTTTCCTATTTTCCTCCCACTGCTGTAATGCTGGATACACTCTTGTGCCAGCCACTCTGTTTGTATATTATATTACTCTTTGTGAGACATTTTTGTTAATTAAAAAGTCAGCTGTTTAAGGGACATATTCTACATTTATTATTATTATTACTTTATTATTTATTATATTTATACCCTGCCCATCCCGCAAGCAGGCTCAGGGCGGCTAACAGAACGGTACAATGTACCTGGCTGACATACATAAAGCTTAAAAACTCTATAAAATCTCATAAACAATTACTTTAAAACATAAGTTACAATTAACAATAAGTGCATACAGTATTACAAATTAGATGGCGTGCTTCCAGATCTCGTTCTGTGTTATTCCACCACTCATCATCCTTGCGCCGAAGAGCCTAGCGCTACGTCAGGACCAGATCTAAGGTCCAAGCCTTCGCTAGGATCATTGGTGGTAACAGTGGTGGCGGCTCCTATTGAAAGGCCTGGTGGAAGAGCTCCATCTTGCAGGCCCTGCGGAACTGTAAAAGGTCCCGCAGGGCCCTGATCTCTTCTGGGAGCTCATTCCACCAGTAAGGAGCCGCCACAGAAAAGGCTCTGGTCCTGGTACTGGTGAGCCTTGCATCCTATGGGCCCCGGACCATAGTGCTCTCTGGGGTATGTATGGGAGAAGGCGGTCCCTCAGGTAGGTCAGTCCCTGGCAATATAGGGCTTTAAAGGTAAGCACCAGCACCTTGAAACGGATCCGGTATGCTATAGGCAGCCAGTGCAGTGACCTAAGCACTGTGGATGTGCTCCCACCGTGGAAAGCCCACCAGCAGCCTAGCCGCGGCGTTCTGCACTAGCTGCAGCTTCCGGATTTGAGACAAGGGCAGCCCCATGTAGAGAGCGTTACAGTAGTCAAGTCTCAAGGTGACCATCGCATGGATCACTGTCGCCAGGTCGCGGCGGTCAAGGAAGGGAACCAACTGCCGAACCAGCCGGAGATGATAAAAGGCCGATTTGGCAGTGGCTGCTACCTGGGCCTCCATTGTCAAGGAGGCATCCAGGAGCACCCCCAAACTCCTCACCTCCGGCACTGGCACTAGCAGTGCCCCGTCGAAGGCCGGGAGCGGGGCCTCCAACCCTGCACCGCCACGACTCAGGCACAGGACCTCCGTCTTCGCAGGATTTAGCTTCAACCGGCTCAGCCGAAGCCAAGCAGCCACGGCCTGCAACGCCCGGTCCAGATCTTCCGGTTTGGAATCCGACTGGCCACCCAACATCAGATAGAGCTGGGTGTCATCAGCGTACTGATGACAACCCAACCCATACCTCCAAGCCACCTGGGCAAGGAGGCGCATAAAGATGTTAAACAACATCGGGGACAGCACTGCGCCCTGGGGTACGCCAAACTCAAGAGGGCGCCTCCCGGACTGCTGTTCCCCAAGCACCACCCTTTGTTCCCGACCCTGGAGAAAAGAGACAAGCTACTGTAAGGCCAGTTCCTGTATTCCCACGTCGACGAGGCGATGGGCGAGCAGCTGGTGGTTGCCCATGTCGAACGCAGCCGACAGGTCTAGCAACAGCAGCACCGCCGAACCACTCCAATCCAGGTGTCTACGGAGGTCGTCAGTAAGAGCGACCAACGCCGTCTCCGTCCCGTGACCTGGGCGAAAGCCGGACTGGAAGGGATCAAGAGTGGAAGAGTCATCCAGAAAACCCTGGAGCTGTGCCGCCACCGCCCTCTCAATCAACTTGCCCAAATAGGGCAGATTTGAAACTGGCCGATAGCTGGCCAATTTGGCCGGATCCAGAGTTGGTTTTTTCAAGAGAGGGCAGACCATCGCCTCATTGAGAGCTCCCGGGAATCGTCCCTCAGTGAGAGACTTGTTGATAATCTCCTTAAGAGCTCCTCGGAACCCCTCATGGCCCGCTTTAATGAGCCAGGAAGGGCACGGATCTAGGGCGCATGTGGTTGGGCGTATAGCTATGAGTAGTCTGTCAACTTCCTCAAGACTGAGCAGGTCAAAATGATCCAAAACCGACGTGGACGTGCAAGGGGACTGTCATCCCAGCCACAAAGATCAAATCGAGCATGTGCCCAGCCCAGTGCGTGGAGGTCATTACAAATTGGGAGAGTCCCAGTGTTGCCATGGAGGACACTAGGTCTGCTGCCTGACTAGAGGCTGTGTCATCGGCATGGACGTTGAAATCACCCAAGACTATCAGCCTAGGGTGTTTCAGCGCCCAGCCTGATACGGCCTCTATCAGGGACGGTAGGCTATTGGCCGGTGCGTTAGGTGGTCGGTACACTAGCCAAATCGCCACACTTTCCCCGGCCTCACATACCAGGCCGACACACTCAATGCCCATGATTTCAAATGGCGGGAGCGCTCTGAAGGAGTAAGCCTCCCGAATGAAAATAGCCACTCCCCCCTGCCCCCTAGTCCGTGATTGGTGAAGGACCGAAAAACCGGGCGGGGCAAGCTGGGAGAGCGTTACAGTCTCCCCATCCCGCACCCAGGTTTCGGTCATGCACGCCACATCCACTCTCTGCTCCAGCAGGAAGTCCCGAAGGACTGCGGTCTTATTGTTGCCGTTGCTCAACACCAATGACGGAGGGGAGTCCATCATCCCTGCCCCACCACTGACCACCTTTGGGATGGGTCGCAGGCTGGAAGGGCACCGAGCCAATCCATTTCTCCGTGTCCTTCCCTTAATTCTATGCCTGGACCCACCGCTATACTTCCCCCTCCCCAGGAGCACCGGAATTAGTTGAGCAGGCATCACCATCCCTATCAGTCTTCGCATCAGCCACAGACTGCTAACGGATGATGACCCCTTACCCAGCGTACTCTGGGATCTGCTGATCTAATGCTGGCAGTATATCTTAACCCTCCCGTCCTATTAAACATACCCTCCTCACAATTGCTACTAATAAGTTCCCAATTGTAAGCAGCAAACCCAGCTTACACTAATACACTACATCACTCCTAGCAATACAACATTTTTAATCCTCTAGGACAGTTGGAAAACCCCCTATTGCCTCATAGAAGCAATTCAATTAACCTGGTTCATTAGCCCAAATCGCAGCACTCCCCCCCCTCCCACTTACTTCCTATTGAATTTAGGCTATGCTTCCCACCACCAAGTCAGCAGTCCTCTGCCTCCAAGGCCCCAGATCACCACGAGTGCAGTCCAGGGTCCTCTCCAGTTCTGCATCCCGTGCCAGAGGAAGGGGGGGGAATCGCCCATTGATCTCTTGGCTGGGGTCGCTGTTGATGGTAAATGCGACCACTAGGGGCGCTCTACTCCCCTCCACCTCACAGTTCCATGCTCCGCACCAGGTTCAGCCCGGGCTGCTGTCTCCCTCGCCAGGCAAGAAAGTTTCCAGTGCTTCCGGGCGTTCCAATCACTCCTCATGGACCAACAGGGACACTGCCACGGCAGTCACCGCCGGCCTCTGTGTCCTCAGTCCACGGGAGCCCGGTCGCCGGTCCTGCTCCAACCTCGTGGCTAGTCGCTGCCCTCCCGATAGAAACGCTCGTCGACTGCCGGGCCCCCGGTGCGGGCCAAGACCCACCCCCGGATCCCCCGTCGCACTCTGCGGCCTCGCCGGCAGCGTCCTCGAGCGACCCGCCGCCCCGGGACCCACCACCTCCAACCGAAAGGGGGGCCCCGCGGCACCCAGCCACTCCGCCGTCTGCAGCGTCCACGAGACCTCGGCCGCAACGCCGTCCACTGTCTCGGCTACCAAAGCCTCCCCAGTCTCACCGGTGCGCGCCCGACGCCAGTCCGCGGCACCAGCGTCCGTTCTTCCAGGTAGGCCGACGCTCCTTCCCAGCTCTAGCTGCATAAGGTGGTCGAGTTTCAATTGGAGTGCCGAGTGTTTTGCACCCCCCTTGGATCCAGTAACCAGTTCCCTTTTCCGTCCCCTCAGGACCTTCAGTTCTATTCAGTTCTTTTCGCTTGGGTTTTTAGGTGTTCTGGCAGGGAGTGCGAACTCGAGCTCCCTCACCGCGCCACCATTTAGCTGTTTACTGAAAACCTGAATAGTTGTCATACAGATTTGGTTTCTATGTGCTATATAGGAGAAAGTGAATGGGGAAGTGTTTTTTCCTCCTTGCCCATATTTGTAGGTTGCTCTTTCTTTCCCTCCTTCTTTCCTTCTC
>NW_015167121.1:93113-103152 GCF_001447785.1 Gekko japonicus | reverse complement strand
CCCTACCTGCTCTATCCCATGCATAATCTTCTAAACCTCGATCATGTCACCCCTCAGTCCTCATTTCTCCAAGCTAAAGAGCCCTAAGCGCTTTAACCTTTCCTCATAGGGAAAGTGTTCCAACCATTTTATCATTCGAGTTGCCCTTTTCTGCACTTTTTCCAAAGCTATAATAATACAATTTTTATAACAATACAATATAATAATACAAATACAAAATTTTCCAAAGCTATAATAATACAATGCTTGTATTGCTGTCACTGTTATCTCTGAATGTATTACTCCTCATTGTTACTGTTATTTCTGAATGTAATTACTCTGCATTGTTATTGTAATTTTGAATGTTATTCTTCCCAAGTGTCTCAGCCATTGGTTTGATTGTTTAACTACATCCTATGGTCAGTTGGCAACTGGAATCTTGGAATTTTTGTGAGTTCAATTTTTGTGAGTTCATTGATACTGGTGTTGTATTTGACTACAGTGTTGTATTGTTTGCGATAGAGTTTCAATTGTTAATTCTTGCTGGTGGTACTTTTATATGATTTGGGAGTTTCTGGGATGCAGCTCATTTTTGGAGTTTAACACATTTGGTAACAGCAGCTTCCAGGTAGGGCCTGGAGCTCTCCCGTTTTTACAGACTACAGAGATCAGTTCCCCCAGAGAGCATGTCTGATTTGAAGGGTGGACTCAATGGCATTGTGCCATGCTGAAGTCCCTCCCCTCCCCAGGCTCCCCCCAAAAAAATCTCCAGGTATTTTCCAACCCAAAACTGGCAATCCTACCAAAATCCATCCCCCTGCAGCAGAACGCATTGCTCTCACCTACAGTTGCCAGGTGCAATCTTCTCCCCCGGACCGGGAGATTAGGGGGGCGGTTCCAACAGGGGGCGTGTCGATCCCCTCCCAGACACAGCTCGCGCAGATCTCCCCTTTTCAAAAAAATCTTTAAAGGGAACCTTCCCTACCTGAACCTTCCCTTTAAATGGTTTGGGGGGGGGGGAACCAAGCTCGCCTGCACTCCAAGAGGAAAACTCGCCTCTTGCAGGGCAGGATCCGGCGGCCCCCGCTTGGAAAGAGCGGGCGCCGCGCGTGCATGGCCTGCAAGGAGGGAATTTGCTGCTTGCAGGGCAGGCGCACGCGATTTAAAACGGGGCTGCAGACGACTGTTGGGGGCAGTGCTTTCCCCCCACTGACCAGCGTGGGGGGGAACCCCTGCCTGCACCTGGGGACTGGCATCCATTTCCTACTCTCACCCCCTTCCCCGGAAATAAGAGCCTCTGGCTCGAAAGACGAGACTCCTGAATGAACTGGAGGCCGCGGCGCCGCTTCTTTGAAAAAAGCACGTTCCTCAGCACCCTTCGCTCGCTCACTCACCAGCCGCGTCGCTCGGTAGGGCCCAGGCTCCACCAGTCGAGGCTCCATCGGCCTCCACGACGGGACTCCCTCCGCAGCCCGTTTCCACGGAGACCAGCCCGACAACAATATACCTACTTCCCAGGCAAGAATTTGAATCAGCAGCGGCCTTCTTCGGATTGGTCCGAATCGCAGCCACAGGGCCTCTAGGAGGCTTCCCATTGGAGACAGCTTTTTCCGAGACGCATTTAACCCCGCCCACGTGTTTCTTAGAACGGAGCGTTTAACGGTGTCGCGCGAGCGCGCTCCTCCCCCATAAGCAAACGGTCTGCCCAGAAGAGTTGTTTGCCTGGTGACCCTTGATTGATCCAAACGATCCCGACGGTAGGGTATGACGAGGGAAACTGACTTTGGGAGGTATTTGAAAAAGGTGTGCATGCACACGAAAGCTCATACCTTGAATAAACGTTGTTAGTCTTAAAGGCGCCACTGGACTCTGAATTTGCTCTACTTGCTTCAGACCAATACGGCTGACTACCTGGATCTGACTTTGGGGGAATGCCTGAGGTTCGTAGGGGGGCGCATTCTCGCTCTGGGCTCAGCTTTTTAAAGAAGGTTTCTCTTTGCAGGTAAGCACCTAAAAAAGACTCGCCTTCCTCGGCACCCCCCCCCCCCTCCGCGTTGGGGACATAACAGTCTCACGCTGTTTTAAATGCCACTTTTAATTCATAGGCAGAGCGGGTAGGGAGTTTTTCCCTGGCGGTTCCCGTTCAATAGAATAGCACCGTGCAAGAGAAAGCGCAGAGGGAGGAGCAGCATCAGTTTGTTAAACCAGGTTTTTTAATTCGACTTAGCGGTGCAAAGGATTGGTTAGCTCTGGGAGGGATCCGCAGACTGCAGGGTTACCAGGGGAGGAGTCTTACAGGACCTTAAAATTGTATTCCCTCATCATTTTAGAGCCACACCATGAAAGGAGGCACGAGAGAAGGCGGAAGAATTAATTATCACACTTCTGCTGCCACGGGGGTGGGAGGCTTTGATGCAGCAAGACTATAATAAAGTATCTCTATTTTGATGACAAAATAGTTCGATGGTGCAGTGATCTTCTATTCTCCCATTTACAGCACTGGATCTTTGCTATTCAAACTGCTCAGTGTATTAATGACCGTTTTTATCGTATTAAACCTCAGTCCTAATACAGCTTACTAGGCAACCCTTCTCTCATACAGCAAGATATTTTCCTATTAACACAAGAATTTTGCAGACTTAAGAATCTTGGACTTTAATATGGTACAGTTTGTACAAAATACATTAATTACAGACAATGTATTAACAGTGATATTTATGGTCCGTAAGTGTTCATTAAATTTTATCCCATTTCAATTAAAAACAGCCTATACAGTCTTAGCAACATGAGAGGCCAGTTAAAACCAATGTATCTTATCAGTGCTCAAAGTATTACCATATACTTGTCAGACACACTTCATTTCTATAATATATACAAATGCCAGGTTTTCCAATGAACATCCATTGTTTGTTTCATTCATTTCATTTCTTTAATTCTTATTTCTCATATGTGCAAAGTTGCTAAAATGACAGGCCAGTGTTTTCAAATCAGTAGGCTTTCCCTCCCTCCCACATCAACATTAAATCCCAAATAATTTATAATAAAAATACAAGGCTTTTTTTTGTTGTTTCGGAAAAACATGTACAAAACATACAGGGTACTGAGCACCTAAACATCTTGATTGTCAAGTAGTACAAGTCAAAAAAAACTCAGTTTGTGGCAGAGCACTTCATTCAGCTTTGTTTTTGCCAATACCATTTTTTATACACTTTGGGGGCCTCTTGCCTTTAGTGTAAGCATGGTACCAGAAGTGTAGAAACAGGATTAAAAACACCAGTCCATATAACCCAATGATGAACATAAAGATGGGATATTGATATGGGCAGTTATCCATGTAGTAGATTTGTCCTATATGGAAGGTAACCATAATGAACTGGATCTAGAACAGAAAAATGCAAAATCAAGTTATGTTTTTGTTTTAGCCAGACTTAAAGCACAGAGGGGGGAAAGACAGAACACGAATAGCATGTTTCCACACAAAACATCAGATTGCATGACAATTCTACAAAATTCAAACATTTCTTGCAATATAGGGCAGTTGGATAAATCATTTCACTTTACTTTGTGATCCAGAATGCTAGGATTCCCCTTTTCCTCTCGTACCAAGACATTCATTCATGCTTAAACAAACTTTAAAACGTGTAGAGGCACCATTAGGAACAATGGGCAAAGTGAAACATACAGTTAAATATCAGAAGTATTTTTAAGAACACATTACATTCAAGTGTGTACCTCCCCTTTTAAACATTTATTAGATTTCCATCATGCTTATTGAGTTCTGGGGCTGGAAAGTAAGGCTGGTTTCATACAGTACTAAGCTCTTGTGCAGAAAACACTTCCATGTAAGAGCTGATGAGGAATCTTCCACCTCTGTACTGGGAAGGAAGGAGCAATGAGGTGCAGTTTCCCTGCAACTGCATGGTAGGTGTACACATGCACTACCTGTTATAATCCATTTATGTACTTCCTGTTAATTCTTGTATTGTTTTCAAGCAGGTCAAGTGTAATGAACATACATCTAATTAGAAACACCGAACACTATGTTGTCCCCTTATTTGGCTTGCACTGAATCGCACCAGTAGACCATGAGGGCTAGCCATGGTATAGTGGTCAGAGAATCAGACAAGGATTGCAGAGACCCAGGTTTGAATCCCCACTGTGCCATGAAGCTCACTGGATAAACTTAGGCAAGTTACTTTTAGGTTAAAATTTCTAGAGCCAAGTTGAAGCATGGTTTGGTGTTTGAGCCATTTTTGATAAACTCAGATTGTGTGTTTCCTTAAGAGCTTCAGTAAACATTTATCATTGTTTGCGCTTACATTTTAATTTGTGGGTCATAATTGTTGGCTTTGTAGATTAAGCAGGCTTCTATCCCAAAGCTTCAGCATTACCCCCTAGATCAGGGGTGGCCCAACTTGCTCAACAGAAGAGCCACGAGGAACAAACATCAGTTGTTTAAGAGCCACAAGACATGAACAAACATTACATACACATTTTTATTTAAAAATAGGCAAATTTGCTTTTTATTAACATTAAGTGAGACTGCTAAAACTAAAAACAGAAGGGTTAGAAACAGATATTGATAATGATATTTATTTGTCTAAGAGAGACAGAAAAAGGGAGAGAGGTGGAAAGAAAGAATGAAAGAGGTGGAAAGAGAGAGAGAACCAAGGAAGCAAATAGATAGGAGGGAGGGGGAAGGCAGGGAAGGAGAAAAAGTATGCCTCCTCTTCGCTTCCCCAGCTGCCCAGCCGGGAGCCGCACAATATGTGTGAAAGAGCCGCATGTGGCTCCCGAGCTGCGGTTTGGCCACCCCCACTCTAGATAAACTTGTTACAATGTTCTCTACATGGAGTTGCCCCTGAAAACTGTTCAGAAACTTCAGTTGGCACAAACTGCTGTCTGATACGGATATAGATGTAAAATTTCCAGAAATTTTGTAGGCACAAGGGAGGGAGGGATTCCAACTGTCTCCCCCCCACACACACACAATGGAAATTTTTGGAGGAATTGAATATATGGAATACTTAGTTCCTATTGAACCAAAAAATCTTTTACTGGTTGACCATAAAATGCATCATCTATCAGCATATAAAATTCTGCTATTTCCCATATTTATGGAATTTAGAAGTATAAATATCTTCATTTTCTGTAAGTAAAACTGCAAATATGCTGATACTTGAGAACAGGTTGCAAAATGCTTTCACCCTAATGCAACCACAGCACACACATCTTTAATGTTTGCCATCAGAAAGGTAGGCAAAATTAAAAATCAAGGTAGAAAAGCAAATTTTGTAGCAAACAAAAGGGATTGTATTGTTTGGGCAGAATCTCTGAGTCAAAAGGTAGGACTGCCAGCATGTTTAGAAATTATGTTTATGAAAATACTGAACATTTAATAATGTCCAGGTGGCGGCCACTGCCAAAGCAGCCTTTTATCATCTACGGCTGGTGCGGCAGTTGGTCCCCTTCCTTAGCCGGGGCGATCTGGCCACAGTGATCCATGCAACAGTCACCTTGAGGTTAGACTACTCTAACGCTCTCTACATGGGGCTGCCTTTGTCGCAAATTCGGAGGCTGCAGCTGGTGCAGAATGCGGCGGCCAGGTTGGTAGCGGGTGCCTCTAGATGGGACCACATCCAACCTGTGCTGAAAGCGCTGCACTGGCTGCCTATAGCTTTCCGGATTCGCTTCAAAGTGCTGGTGCTTACCTTTAAAGCCCTACATGGCCAGGATCTGGCATACCTGAGGGACCACCTTTCCCCACACAGGCCCCAAAGAGCACTTTGGTTGGGGTCACAACACCGCCTAGTGACCCCGGGCCCCAAGGAGGCCAGGCTTGTGGCCACAAGGGCTAGGTCCTTTTCGGTGGCGGCTCCTACCCGGTGGAATGAGCTCCCGGAGGAGATCAGGGACCTGGTACAGTTCCGCAGGGCCTGCAAGAAGCTCTTCCGCCAGGCTTTTGAGTAGGAGCCGCCGCCACTAACATCACCGTGCGACTGCAGAGCAATTCCGCCGCATCGGGCTGATTGGCCAGCTGAAATATCGTGGCCCATGGCATCCCCCCCCCCTTTTTTTTGACCCTATTGGGATATGCAATAGGGAGTAAGTATTGTCGTTATGTATCCTGTGAGATGTACATTTTTGCCTAAACTGTTTTAACTGTTGACTTTTACTGCACTTGTGCCTTAATTGTTTTACCTTGTTGTATTTTTATCGCACTTTTGTGCCTGTGTAAGCCACCTTGAGCCCGCGTGCGGGGAGGATGGGGTATAAATGAAATTAAATAAATAAATAAACATATTATAACATATTACTTGTTGCCAACATTATTACATTTAACTATGTACAATAGTTAAGATTTTTTATATATAGTAGAAGAGTTTTTCCCAGTGTTCCTCCAAATTTTCCAATTTTTTCCATTAGAAAAACTGAGAAAATCCTCAGATTTTTCATGCTCTACATGTAGAATAAGTGAAATGCTTTGTAAGACAAGGTTTTTCTCACTTGAAAAGAGAAAACATTTTATAGTGTCCCCCCCCCCCACTCAATATTTCCCAATTCTTCTTTTCCCATTGGAAAAATTGTAAAAAACCCTCAAACTCTTTCATGCTATATATTCAGTATGTGAAAACTTCTTAAGAAGCATTTTACTATTTTTAAAAAGAAAATGATCTCACAGGAGTTTCTTTTCGTTGTTCCCCCAAGTTTTCCAGGTTGGGGGGTTTTTTGTTTGTTTTTTAATTCCCATTTCTTTTCCTGGACCCTCACATAGACAAGATAAATATTTCCCCATTGTTGAAAAAGCTACACTGGCTTTCTGAATGTTGCTGGGCCAAATTTAAAGTGTTGGCTTTCAGACCTTAAAAGTTTTAGAACCATGGTATGTGGGACAGCATCTACTCCTATGTGATACCTACCCCCCCCCCCTTTAAGATCATTTGACACAGCCTATATGCGTGGCAGCATCTACCATCTCAGGGAGATTTCCGTTGTTCCCTCTATCTAGTCATTTTAAAAGAATTTAGAAAAAATTAAATTCAGAATGGTATTTTTAGATCTGGATTG
This sequence comes from Gekko japonicus, assembly GCF_001447785.1. Classification (NCBI taxonomy): domain Eukaryota; kingdom Metazoa; phylum Chordata; class Lepidosauria; order Squamata; family Gekkonidae; genus Gekko; species Gekko japonicus. The sequence goes on along the minus strand of NW_015167121.1, from coordinate 96,105 downwards.
CTTATACTCTTTTTATTGTTCCTAATTTGTAAGCCATTTTCAAATTGTCAAAAAAAGTAAACTAAGGATTTTGGTAAGTTTTTTAAATCTCTATCTGCAATCCTGGGATTCCACTGGCCTATCTTACAGGGTTGCACACAGGACTCGAAAAGAATCCTACAAAATTAGGTTTTATTTTTATATTCATGACCTATAGTTTAAAGAGATGTAATCTTCCTTTCCGGATGAGCCAGGTTGAATGGTAGAAGCCAATGGGTATACAATGTATTCAGGTATCTTCTTAAGGTCTTGTATGGCTTACAAACAAGGTATACAAAACACTGACAGAGAGGGATACAATGGTGATTTCTGTCAGCAGAACTTGGCTTTCTTGGCACCCCATCCCACTGCAGCCCCAAATGTTGCTCTTGTGAGGCAAGGAGCCCTAAGGAACAGCACAAGGGCATGTCTGCAGTAGATATGGGGAAATCTGCAAACGTTGCCCTCCTTCCATTAGCAGAAGGTTACCACTGGAGCCAAGCCACATGCAGACAATACTTGAAAAAAACTACTCTATACATAATTTGAAAGTTACTCACAAGTTGTATAGATGTCATATGTTTTTTCCACCACAAGTACTTATGAAATGATGGTCCCAGTGAACTGAGGGCGTAGTAGGTATACATTATGACATGCACAATAGCATTTATCATACCATGGAATGTTCCTAAGCCACCTGTAGGGGGAAAGGTAGAATCTTGTTATCAGCTGCACGCCTACCAAATATACAAATATATCATCAGACGGGTAAGAAAAGATGAGTTCACCTCTGAGAACATAAGGATCATTTAGTATGATACAAGAGTGGTGCAGTTACTGTCAAATGCACCTGCTTATGAAGTGGAAACTCTACAACACATGCACTAAGCTCGCCACGCAGAGTAGCACTATTGCTTTTAAAACTGTCATGCCAGCTCAGGTGGAACATAAATTTTTCACATGGATAGCCTACTATGCATATTATAACCAGTAAACTTATAGCAGTGCCCTGATCTGATACTTTAATTAACCAACACGTATGTGTGGGAAAATATACAAAGTTTTTCTTTGTATGGAGTTGTTAAAAATCAATAGACAGATAGGGGGGAAAGGAGTCAGCAAGTCTACATGGAACTCTCCTCCAGGCTCATGGGCTTAAACATGTAACTGCAACTCTCCAAGGCAATAATAAACGTCACACTAAATTTTGCAGGTCCTTGCCTGTTATAATGCTGTTCTTAAACTTGAACACCTCAACTTGTTTGATATTTTAACATATGATCTTGGAACAGATCCTGGTTTTCATGCATTTATTTCCCATGTGTTAACATTTTTGGCTGCAAGTTTTCAGGCACTTCCCAGACTGACTTTAAAATGAAAGCCTGTTCCCCACCTCCCATTTGATGATTGAGCACAATTAATCAATCCCCAAAGGATTCTACGTGTGACACACCTGGAAATGCTCACGTATCCATAGATTTATAATAAAAGCAGAGAAATAGTAACTAGGTGGCAGACACAAAAAGTTCTAGTGAAAGTGTGGAATACCTAATAGCTTGTACATTTATTCCAGGGTTTTGGTTTGTTTCTATACAAAAGGTAGCTCTATAAGTAAAACACAACAGGAAACATTTCAGTGAAAAGTGACTTGATTCATCGCACCTGGAGCTTGTGTAGTCACAAGCAGCTTCCAGATACAGAACTAGGTAACCAAGACCTGTCTTAATTATTTACTAGTGTAAAGTTAGCCACGTCTATTGCATCATTGCGACTGATATGGCCCCTCACTTTAGGCAATGATTGTTTGTGCAGAATAGCTCATAAGCCCCCACTCTTCTGCATCACCGTTCTGATTAAGAACAATTGTGTACGCGAATTTGTATATAAGGTCTGAAGATTCACTTTAGCTGAAAGATGTAATTTAGACTTCATTCATTACAAAGCATATCCCACATACCCACACTGCAATGCCAGATACCCCCCTCTCATTAAATCACCTACCAGTCCCATAAAATTATACCAGTAGAGCCAATAAAGCAATCTCCAGAAAGCCAGAAGTTGAGCCCAACAAAGCAGTGTTGAGCAACAATTCCTGACAGACTGGTGCTTGAATGGAACTAAGGTAGCAAGGATATCTAGATAATTCAAGCAGGAAAGCTTTGCACAGCTTTTGGGAGGTTCAAAAATACGTTTTCTGGTCTCAATTATGACTATGAACACAAGTTCCCATTCAAGCCTTTTACAGAAAAATATAACACAGGTTTGTGCTAACTGCCCTCATATTTGGGGACAAATATTTACTCCCTGGAAGGGAAAATTCAAGAGAAGGAAGCCCTACAGACCCTCCCAAAATCATTTAAGATTAACAGATCATGAAAAACCTCCCCTGAAACATTTGACACATAAGGACTTCCCTATCGAAGAGTTTGTTTTTATGGCCAGATCTCTCTAGGCAGTGGGTTGGCTCCAATAAAACCAGAGGGAAAAGTAGAAGGAAAGCACCTTCCAATGCTTTTAATCAAACACTTGCACAGGAACCTGTACAAGAGTTCACACAGTGCTATTAAAAAGTAGGATGTACAAGAAGGGAGGACCCGCGATACTTGCGGGGGGGAAGGAGCTCCACATGGAGGAGGAGGAAGCGGAAGCAGCCACAGGTGAGCCTTCTCCCCCGCTCCCCCCCTTGCACCAATGGTGAGGACCAGGCTTGCCAATCCTTCTCCCCCCAACCCCCCTGCACCGACAGTGAAGCCCATGCGGCCTCCAGCCACCAGGCCCGCCAATCCTTCTCCTCCGCCCCGGCGTTGGTGAGCCATGTGGGCCCGCCAAGCCCCCCCCGGCTCCGGTGGCGCGACTTGAGTGACTCCTAGCCGCTGGGCCCACCGATCTCCTCCCCCCCCCAGCTCCACCACCGATCTCCTCCCTCCCCTGGCTCTGGTGGTGAGGCCTGAGTACGGGTGCCAAATACAAATTC
>NW_015167121.1:68793-92597 GCF_001447785.1 Gekko japonicus | reverse complement strand
ACTCTCTCTCGCTCTTCCCACCCCCCGGCTCCCCCTCCCGGCTCGCCGCTCCCCTTCCCCCTCCCGGCTCGCCGCTCCCCTTCCAAGCGGCAGCCTCGGTCGCAGAGCGTTCCGTTTTGGGGGGATTTAAACATCCCCCCGAAATTTTTGTCACCATTTAGGATTTTTGTGCACACGTGGGGACTGCCCCATGTGTGCACAAACCTATCCCTCCCCCCCCAGTGCCCCCGATGTCCAGATGTAAGGATCCGCACAGAGGGGGCCAGTTCACTATTAGATATATAGATAGTAGCTATCTTCTCCATAAGGAGTTAGAATGTTAGAAGTCACTAGAGTAGAAGGCAAGTAGTAAAAGGGCTGAAATTCTGACAAAACTGCTTTGAAGATGATTTGGACAATGTGATTTGTGGGAAAGCAATGCCATCACAGGAATCAGAGACAATGCTGGGGTGGGTATTAATGTCAGGGCAACAACACAGTTCACATGTACTTTGTCACTTTGTGTCAAGGGCAGCCACGTCACTTGAAAGGGAGAAATTTTCAGGCATTGGTCCGGCTGATGGTTGATGTGAATGATGACTGTGAGACCACATACAAAAAGAGGGATACAGGTTTCTTCCACACTGAAGTTCTGCTCTGTGTCTCTCCCACCCAAAAACCCTGCAGCTTTTTCGGGGGAAGGGGTTGGCTTCCATACAAAGTGATCATACAGTCATCCACCTTCCCGGCCTTCCCTGGCTTCAGCCCCTATTTTCTAAAATGTGCTTTACTGAAGGATTGTACTCAAAGTGGGTTTGGTCACTACACAGATGGGAAGGTGCAGATTTTCATATCTCCCTACTCACATTTGGTGCCATTCCCCATTCCCCTTTTTGCTTGCTTTTAAAATATTAATAGGTATACTGCTTTAGTGTAACAACCCTTACCACCAGTTAAAAAGATGCAGGTAAAACTTCTACAGGTTGCAGGGGGTGGGGGGCAGATGGCAAGAAGGAGAGGGTAACACGGAACCCTCCATTACATTAGCAGAGCTAATGAGGCCCCTGACCTGGATAGCCCAGGCAAGCCTGATCATCTCAGATCTCAGAAGCTAAGCAGGGCCAACTCTGGCAAGTACTTGGATGGGAGACCTCCAAGGAATACCAGAGGTGGGATGCAGAGGCAGGCTATTAAGCCACCTCTCTGAAAAACATCCAAGCCCCTAGTAGGGGTCGCCAGAAGTCACCATGACTTCCAGGCAAGCACACAAAACACAGCAGAGGCAATGAGAGTACAATGGGGATTTACCCCTTCGTGGAAGCAACCACAAATATCTCATTGCACAGTTATGGATTCACCTTAAGTCACTGCAGCCTCTACTTCTCTGGGCTAAGTAAGTGATCCAGGTCAGCTCACTAGGGAATTTCCTAATGAGCTTATTATCTACCTTGCCCTGTCAAAACACTTTTCCATGCTAACATGTAGGAATTTTGAGCATCTTCGATGTCAGCCCCTGCTGGATCTGAAACCCTAGTCAAGGCAATGGCTACAGTCCAAAGGTATCTTGCAGGAAAAAAGCAAAGCAAAGTTATTATGTATGACTTCATACATTGGAACCAGAGATTTGAAGGGGAGCAGAAAAAGTTAACAGTCTGTGACCCCCACCCAAGACTTCTTAATTTGGGGAAACATTAAGAGGGAACTCTCCTCTGAAATAGTTGTTTGTGGGGGGTTTTTTTGAATGAGTTAAATGCTTTTCAATATAAGGTTTTTCTCACTTGAAATGCCAAGTATTGCAAAGATTTTTACGCAAGACAATCTACAGCATTAGATAATTATCATTCCTGTGTATACTGCAGACATATAAGATACAAATTCAAGGATATGTTCACTTATTTAAAAAAGGCTAATTTGGTCCATAATTAACAGGCATCCATTGTATCATTTGGTTCTCCAATGCTGTCAGAAAGGTGGTCTGTATATTAAAGTTGCTTTCTTTAAAATGAAGGTGAGAAATCCCCTTAAACATACTGAATTGTTTATAAAGCACACATTATAATGAACGCTCAACTACCTGCAGCAAATTTGACTCCAAACCACCAGGTCCAAGGCATGATTGAGTGATGGAAGACATGCAGGAATGTAACTTGTCCATTTTTCTTTCGCAGGACAAAGAAAACCTGAAACAGTTTAAATAGATCTTAGTGCAACTTGTATTTAAAGTTAAATGCACATACTGGAATAGACTGTATGATCAAATGCACTGAAAGGTGATTGTCTTTCAGCTCTCATTTCACCAATGAAGATACAGACATAACAAAAGAGATTTATGAACTACTGACAACCTAAAAAAGCTCATATAATCTACCATTTTGACCAGATGTCAGATCTGTTTGGTGTCACAAGAACTGAACTAACTCATTTGATCTCTTGGCTTGGATCCATCCAAACTTTCTGCTAGTGAAGATGGAGGGAGGATTCCCTTTCACAACCAAAAAATACTGGGCTGGGGGACATCTGGGACAAGGGCTGTAGTAAGGAGGGTAAGTGGGTGAGAGAGAAGTGAAAAGGCTGGCTTGATCCAACCCCATATATCCTCCATTTTCTTTAGAAAACCTGGCATGGCTTGAGAGGGCACTGGTCAAGACCAGAGCTGCTTTTGCAATGTTAATGAAGCAGATGTTTCTAGGCTGATTGCCAGGTTCATAGCACCCCAGGGGTGGATGCAGCTTAGAAATTCTTCACATACAGGGACACAAGAGCATGACTGTACACTTCATGTGGCAAGTGGCAACCTGTGATATGGTACTTTTTTACATTACCTCATTCTCCCCCCACACACACACACACTTTTAATAAAGAGGCACAAGTTTTGCAAAACTGATTTGGGAATAGTTCTTGTACCATTTCCTTTCCTGGCCACTACTCTCGATTACTGGGGAAATTTTCTGGATGTGGGAGGATTTGTTTGTACCATTACTCTTATGTAACCATTCCCTCCTCCCAACTTACTAGTTTCTTAGAGACTATTCGGCAACATCTCAAAGAGGCCTGAAAGCCAGGCAAATATGGGGCTAAGTAATCAGGGCAACCATAGCAATAGATAATTGGCAGGTACAAAACTTTTAACTGAGGTAATATATGAGGGACAGGCGATCAGGAAAGCACAGAACTTTCCCAGCCCTTATCACCCAGATTAATTACACCAGGTTACAGGTTTGTATCTACCTACTGATGTTTACACAGCACTATTTTTTTCCTTTATGTTAAAATATACACACAGAACACAGACAGCACTGTGTATAAATTCTGAAGCACAAACTTACCGTGTCTAGCAATTCGATGAATTTAGAGAAGTAATATAGCCAGCAGACTCGAACCATCTGCAGAGAACAGAAACAATTCCAGTCTAAATGCGGCACTTTTAAAACCAGGATTTTTTTTGTTACACCTTGAAAGGCTTCATTAAAAGTGCCTAATTTAAGTAAAGAGCTTAGTAATTTTAGCTCCTTTACAACCCACACCATTTTTCAGACTAGAGAGAAGACAGGCCAGAGAAGCATCAAAAAACAGAAAACCTGCATGCCCATTGAGGCTTTTTGTTTATTTTCTGAAAGACCATACCTATAAGCACAAACCACTCTTAAAGCTTCAATGGGTTTAAAAGTCAACATATGATATGGAGATGGTGATATAAAAGAGAAAAATGTTCTTTTTGTGTATGTGTAAAGAGTATGATTGGAGCTCATGCCTCTCCTGGGTGAGTCATGCTTTTTTAATTACAGGTACATATCCACTCATTTGCAGCTCCTTGCTGTTTAAGTGGTAAACTTCAATGACCAAAAAAAGGAAAAATTACTGCAGCTTAATGGAACACAATAATTTTGTTATATTACTCACCCTTAAAGCCATAGGTGACCAAGAGTAATCAACAATGTCACAGCGAAATGAATAGCCTGTGGCCCAGCCAGACATGAGAAACTGCAGGAAGAGGAAGACATTTCAATTTGCGTTATGTTAGAATTAGCACTGTGCAGTAGTATGATACATGGTGCAGATTGGCACATATGGTATCTTCCCATAAGAGGTAGTCCACTAATAATAAGTGAGGGGAAATGTTGAGAAGAGGGATTTTTCTGGATGGGGTTTTATTCACAATTCTGCAGTGATAGGTGGGCAAAGAGCTATTCCACAAGTGACAAACAGCTATTGCCTCTGTACAATTAGACAGGGAATCTCATGTACACTAAAAGTGGAATTGGTCTTACTTCCTTCAGGCTGTCCACAGGACAAAGTTATTAGCACAGGTATGTACAGACAAGCAATCAATTAAATGTTTTGTGGGCTAATAAAACTTGAAAACTTATTTGCACAGCTACCTAGAAACCAGAAGACACGTACTTTAACAAGACCAACATTATAGCATGACAGAAGTGATAAGTCTCTGTGAAGTACCATCACTTCAAGCACACACACCTCCCAACAGAAATAAAGCCTCTGAAAAATATTCATGAAACTCTTATCAAATTTTATTGTATTATAAAATGCAAGTGGAAACCATGCCATTTACCTCTGAGCATTTTCACAGGCATATAAACAAGCTCGTCAGTAATAGCTTAATTACAAAATTTGCAGTCTAGCTCATAGAGGTGTCTTGTGAATTCCTTTAAGACACGGGTGGGCCAAACTTGTTTAACATAACAGCCACACAGAAAAAAAGTCAGATGTTTGAGACCCACAAGACATGAACAAATATTACCCACACATTTTTACTGGGAAATATGCAAATTTGCTTTTTATTAACATTAAATTAGAATGTGTGAAAGAGCTGCAGTTTGGCCACCCCTGCTTTAATAGATAGGCTGCCAATTTGGCAGAAATACCCAAGGTTCCAATGAAAGGCAGAAGCAGTGAGCCAACAAAAGCAAAGTCTCTCAGTTTTGAATGGATGATTAGCATTAAGAACATTTTAGTAAGCAAAACTGCAGAATCTAACTTTCAGCAGTGGTGAGCAATTATTTTATTTTGTTCTGATATCATACATCGACCAAACTAGTTGGTCTCATGTGCGTATCAGATGGAATGTCTCCATCTGTGTATCAGAACTTGAGAAGGTGGTTCACATGGCAGGGTTTTTCCCAGGAGCGATTCTCAGGAGGGTCTTGAGTGTTCCCTCCCCGCTCTGAACAACACAGGGTGAAGTGAAATGAACAAATCAGTGAGATTCACCCTGGTTAACATCTTCATTCGTTTTCACAGTAAAAGGGGGGGGGGCTTAAAGGAGAGAGTATTTGAACACCAATTAGTCATATTGGGTTGGATCCAGGCCAAGTTTTCAGCAAATGGAAGGCACTTGCATCAGAGGAACAGAATTTCCATGCCTTTCCCCCTCCTGCTGCAGGCCACTCATCCCCCCCAAAAAATGCTGCCTCTGGGAGACAGGGATCCTCAGAAAGTGCAGGAGGGACAAATCAGAGGTCTGCAGCAGGAAGAGGGAAATAACACCTCCCCTTCCATTAGCAGAATATTTAGTCCTGATCCGACCCCATAGTGTGGAGGGTGGCAGGAAGCACTGTCAGTAGAATTAAAGCCTCTTTATATAGATTATATATCATACAGCTGCAAAGGGGTTTTTTTAAATTAAAAAGGCCAGTTATTTTATTGTTAAAAGAGCACTGCAGTCCCAATAGAGGTTTGCTGCCATAGCATGAACGTGAAGGAGCTGGAAGGTAAAGTTTTTGCCCTTCTAGTTCCTTTCCCAAGCTTGGAATGGGCTCCTTTCTCCACATAGTTGAGCTATGAGGTGCTGCAATTCAGCACTCAGCGCCCCCCCCCCCCAATTCCAACCTCTGTAAGAAAGATCAGTTCCTCCAGACAGGTGAAATAATAATTTATCTACTCCTTTACAGTACTTACTTCGTAAGTCAGGTAAACTGAAAGAGCCACTACACCAAAGTTGTAGACAACCATGAGTTGTCTCAATTCAAAAGGTTTCCTGTTCTCCATGAACTTCGGTCCCAAATTAGTGACAAAATAAATATAGGCTGCAATAATAATTGTCTGTGGAAAAGGTGAGGCCATGAGTGGGTAACCTTCAACTCGCGGATCTAGAAGAGAGGGAAAAGCTCATCTTAGTGCTTAGCAGTTCTCAACTACCAAATGTATTTTCTCCCTAAAATGGACTGCATGTTTTAACAAGGTCATAATTCATTAAAAGTACAGGTGCATTCATTTAAGGAATTTATAGCCTACTTTTCAGCAATAATAAAATCTAGTATCTGATAAAGTACAAAATGCCATGACCAATAAAAATAGTCAAAATAAACTAAAAGCAATAATAGTTTTCTATAATCCGAATGGACCTCTAAACTACTAATGGTCTGTAACGAACAGACAAGTTTTCTAGGCTGTCTGAAAGTCACTTAGATCACAGGTTCCACAAATTGTTGCTAGAAGCTGGAAGTTTAGGATACAAAATGAAGAATGCTTCCCTATAGTTATGAACCTAATGAGTAAATATCACCAATATATTATCTGATGCAAGGAAGAATATGTGAGAGAAAGCACCCTGGGTCAAAGATTTGTAGTTCCAATACCCTGACTTTGGATCTGAAGGACATTGGTTAAAAAAAAACAACAACCAGGTATTGAACGCTCGCTGTGACTAGGTTTTTCACTTGGGACTCAAATAAAGCTTTTCTCAACTGTCATGAAGCTACAGACCCTGCTCCAACCTACTTGGTGCCCAGTGATGCCACTCATTTTTGTTTCTTGTAACAAACCTTTGGGTAGTGCTCAATATCAAAGACTTGTCAGTCTTGGAGAGCACACACTTTCAGATTTCCTTGTTGGGAAATCGAGTCATACTTATTTTAAAGCCTCACTTTTACCTATTACAATACGATCTCTGAAATGGAATATTGAAACCACTATAGGTATTCATTTTCCATTTCTTGCAGTATTTCCAGGAGACTCAATTGCCTTCTTTATTGCATTCTTGTATCTTCTGACAGCATAACTGGATTCGTCTACCTTTTGGTAACTGTACAAGAATATGCAAAAGATGTTAACAATTGGGAATTATTTTTTTAAAAGTTGTTTTAGACCTCCAACATTACTATAAGGGTTGTATTCAGTTCCATGCATTTGCAATACCATGGTAGCACATTTAGCAATCTCATATAAAGTTATTCTGTGGGTTACCTGGATTTAGCTGATCCCCTGTTGTGTAATTTTTCATCAGAGAGCAGTCATGCAGATAGAGTGGAATGCCCCTGGTTGAAACTGAGACTCCAAGGCCACTTTAAGTCCCAGCAGGGTTGCATGCCCTGGTAACACCTATATTATATTTCTGCAATGTGCTCTATGTGGGGCTGCTCTTGAGAACTGTCCTGAAGCTAGTTAGTATGTTGATTAGAATGCTGACCGGAGTGGGTTGTAGAGACCATATCACTCCAGTCTTGTGTTGGCCTGTAGCTACAGTGGGGCTACTGGGGGCTCTGCCCCCTTCCTTTAAGGACCAGCCCCACAAGATTTTTTTGAAAAGATTTTTTGAGAAGAATGGGGGGCATATGCACGCCTTCCCACTTCTTCTCAAAAGCATTTAAATGGATCCTTCAAATGCTTTTGAGAAGAAGCGGGGGATGGTGCGGGCCCCTCACCCTCCACTCCTGCAAGATTTAAAGGGCCCTCCAGCTGATTGGTGGGCCACGTGCTCCCTGCCGATCAGCTGAAGGGCTCTTTAAATCTTGTAGGAGGGGAGGGTGAGGGGTGGCTGCCGGTGATCAGGCTTGGGGGTGGATTGGAGCTGACATAAAAATAATGGCAGCCCCACCAGAAAAAAATTCGCCCCACAAGCCACAAAATCCTGGCTATGGGCCTGGTATTGTTCCATCTATACTGGCTCCCAATTTGCTTCTGGGCCCAATTCAAAGTGTTGGTATTGACCTTTAAAGCCCTATATGGCTTATGGCCTGCATACATGAAGGACTGTCACATAGGAACCTACCTATCTACTCAACTCATCTTTGGAAGCCCTGCTTCAGGTTCCCTTGCCATCTGAAGCTAGATGGGTAGCAACCAGAGAAAAAGTCTTTGTCATGGTGCCAAAACTTTGGAACTACCTCTACAGAGAGATTAGTCTGTTGCACTCTATCATTAGTCTGCCTCCCTCTATGCCAACAACAGGGCATATAGCCCCGGCCTGGTGGTACACGCTCCCATGTGAGATCAGGGCCCTGCGGGACTTGTTACGGTTCTTCAAGGCCTGTAAAATGAATCTGTTCCGCCAGGTCTTTGGTTGAGGTGGTGGGCATTCAGTCTATCTTGGCTCCCCTGCCCACAGAATTGCCCACAGAATTATATCACAGAAATGTATTATTGGATTAATCATCCTGCAGGAGATATTAAGGACTGCCCTGGAGTTTTACCTGGTTACTGCCATCTTGTTCTATTGATGGTTTTAACTTGGTTTTTATCATATGCTATTATTTATTTATGTCTTTGATTGTTGTGAGCCGCCATGAGCCCATTCTGGGATAGGGCAGGATATAAACCAAATAAATAAATAGTCTTCCACCAGTGGGTGAAGACTTTAAAAAGTTGTCCGGTGAACCCCTTCCCCAGTAATTGTTTTTGGCCCTCCTCCCTTACTGTATTAGGTGTTTATATGTGTTTACTGAATTGTTTATTTTAGATATACTTTTAACTGCTGCTTCAATGTTGAAATGTTTTGATCCTTGCTGCCTTGGAGACCCTATCTGGGCAGAAAGTCAGCATAAAAAGGGTTTATAACAGGGCAAAAGGTAACCCAGGGACAGTTCTGATTGGAGAATTGTCATGGGAGAGAACAGCTAGCATTCTCTCCATCACTGTGTCCCCAATCCATATTACCCCCTCTAAGCAACTGCTTTTGGAGCCTCGATTCCACGTTCAGAAATCCACATAGTTCCCTCAGTGCCGCATGTCCTGTATTTCACCAAATATAAGGCCAGATCCCCCTCCCACAATATGCCATAAAAAATGTCTTAAATTTGCATACAAGTTAGTTATATCCAATAATAAAAAATCTTTTGGAAATCATGTTCTATGGGAAGTGGTCTTCCTTTTGAGTAAATATGGTAACTGGATCCTCAATCTCCACATTTAAGTATAGAACTATGGATTGCAAAGAACTAAAATATTAACCGAGAAAGCTTAAATCTCCCTTTATTTTTATTTTTTTTAAAGTGTGGGTAGTACCAATCTTAGCCTTTTTCCCCTCTTCATAACTACTGTATTATGTTTTTTGTCCTTTTAAAGAAAATGTTATTGATGATGACACTCAAAACATACATTAGGTGCTGTACAGAAGTGACCCAGACCCAGTTCACAATCTAAAAGATATAAGACAAAAATGAAAACATTGAGTTAACCTAAGTGAGACCACAAAAGCAAAAAAATAAACTTTATAAATAATTATTATGAGTAGGAAGAGACAAATATTTTTTTCAGAGAATTTATATGTTACTTCTCAAGAGACCTACTTAAGGCAGTGAAATTAGAGTGGTAGTATAATGGAACAGGAGATAGCTTCTATTAGGAACATAAGAACAGCCCTGCTGGATCAGACCTATGGTCCATCTAGTCCACCATCCTGTCTCACTCAGTGGGCAACCAGTTCTTCTGAATGGCCAACTACAGGGCATATAAGTCTATTGAAATGTTTATTGTACCTATCACCTCCCTTTTTTACTGCAATGCCCTCTACTTTTGTAACCACCTTTCTTCATTATGGCATGACATGGCCTTAGACAGTTTTTCATTTGCATTGTTTTCCAGTTCTGTAATCCTACCCCAACTGCATTATTTACTGGAGGCCCTCCTTTCTTTTTTTTTATTGAATTTTGTTCCACATTTTGTAAACCTCCCTGAGTCTCAATTTGAAAGGTGAGATGATGATGATGATGATGATGATACCAAAAACAAGATAGGAAAAGTAAAAAGAAAGAGAAGCAACAAATGAATATGTGAAGGCAGAGATTTCCACATGAGCCTGAAGGTGAGAAAACAGAGTCATTCATCAGTTGCAGGTGAAAACAAGTTGAGACAGAACTCCCTAAGCAGGGTTTTCTTGCCCAACTAAATACTCAATATCACTACCATTTCCTCCCACTCTTTATGTTAACACCGCTTATTTCGCAGCACCCCAAGATACTACTGCATACTAACCCCACTATCACAAGAGACTTGCGCTCACAAGGTAACCAGAAAAAGAAATGGAAAAGGCTTGATAATTAGGTCCCTACTATCTTCTTGAAGGTGTGATGTAGGCAAGAATCACATCCGTGGGGAACAGTCTGAAAAACAGGTCTGTATTTTCCTGCGGGGTCCATATTCAAAATCCTTTCATTACAAGAGCAGCTTTCCTTCTTACTTAACCTTCAGGGAACCCTTTCTACAGAAAAAGATTCCTTGGTCTCTGAAACTTTAAATAAGTGCCGCTAGGAGGAAAAGCAGTGGTCACTTATGAAGGTAACCACAGAGGCAATGGTGTCAGAATTTCCTCTCCCCACTCTTCTTCCTCAAGCTGCTGCTCTTTAAAAACTATGACCATAAGGGAGGTAGCCCACAATCCAGAACTGTGGATCAGGTAGCACCAGATGAGGACAGACTTTTAGTCACTCAGGCAGATAGATGCGAGTGCCTACAGCTTCTGGCTCTTCCTGGCAGTAGTGGGAGGGGAGAGAGTAGACAGGACAAGATACTATAAACCAGTGGTTCTCAACCTTCCTAATGCCGCGACCCTTTAACACAGTTCCTCATGTTGTGGTGACCCCCGTTGCCAGAGCGACACGTAGCGTCATGTCTTGGCAACGGCGGGTGCAACGCGTCTTGCCGTCCCCGCGGCAGGGATTCTGCAAAGAGATGCAATCCCCCGCCGCGATTTGGCGAGACTTGGAAGCCCTATCCTAAGACCATCAAAAATTTGTGTTTTCCGATGGTCTTAGGCGACCCCTGTGAAAGGGTCGTTCGACCCCCAAAGAGGTCGCAACCCACAGGTTGAGAACCGCTGCATAAACAATCATCTCCCCTTTCTTGGATGTTAGATGCCATCACCTACCTTTGCAGAGAGGAATGGCAGAGTTTACTAGAACACAGTTTGAAAACCTACGGTGCAGTTGTGCCCTGTTATTCGAATAAAGCCAAGCATGTAATTGGACACAGGACTGTAGGCCAAGACTGTGTACAGTAACTTGCAATTCAATCAGGAGGCCCCAATTTCAAATAGGGGGGGGGGGGGATTGGAATGTTGACACACCACTTACAAGCCAGCTTTCCCCAATTTCTTACTGCAATGAACCCTCTTACTTGTTTCATAACACTGATTTGGAGCTGTCTCAGTTTGGTATTTAGTTCACTTGCCTTTGGGAGGTTTTTTTTTAATCTTGCTGTCCAAGATTCCCTATGTTCTTATATATTAAGATTTGTGTCTTCTGTATACATAAATGGGTTAATCCATCAAAGTGGGATTTGGCCAGCATCTGTAGTGTATTCTCCTCAGCCATCTCACTAGACCACACCCTTTTAATCATGCCATGCCCTATTAAATACAGTGAGAAGTGTAGGGTTGCACAATTCACAAAACAGCAATGGAACTTGCTTTGTGCGTCACACTGCAAATAGCATTTGTACAACTCCTCTGAATACAAGGTTTATTACATCACTCTTGGGTTGCAGCTAAATGTGTTTTGCTTCTAATTTTTTATTTTTTTCTACCACAATTACCTAAGCAGCTTACAGACTCCATTTAACACAAAATAAACCAAAAGATACCTAGAAACAAGTAAATCAAAACATCTGCAGTTAAATGATTGAGAAATCAGAGGAATTTAAGCTTGTTCATCCAAAATACTTGCAAACTCACAAACTTGCTTAGCAAGTGTACCAAGTATGAGGCAACCAGAAGATCTGTCAGCAACACACCTGGCATAGGATAGGGGCTAGTGAGAAAGAGCTTTGGACAAACATTTCAGGTTAATGTGGGAGGTTGCTGTGTTTGTGTACCCTGATCCCAGTGTTCCTTGCTAATCACTGTACAGACTCCTCCATCTGAAATCATGGTGTTTCTACTGACACAAGGCAACACAGTAAATACACACGAAGCTGCCTTATCCTGAATCGGAGCCTTTGGTCCATGAATGTCAGTACTGTCTACTTGGACTGGCAGCAGCTGTCCAGGGTCTCAGGCGGAGGTCTTTCATACCATCTTCTACCTGATCCTTTCAACTGGAGATGGTGAGGATTGAACCTGGGACTTTCTGCATGCCAAGCAGATGCTCTGCCACTGAGCCACGACCCCTGTCCTCACTGGCGAAAGCTTTGCTTCTGAGACTTGACCTGCAAGGGCCAAGTCACAATTCCAATTCACTATGCACTGTTGCAGTCTGAGTGATAAACATGAGTGTGTGGATTTCCCAATGACACGGTGGAAGCGCTTTATGGAATATACTACGATACTGTCACATTTTTTTCTAGATTGTTTTAACCTGTATTCATAGCAACTGTTTGAACTAGGTTTCACAATTGTGCACAATATAAGCAAAACCCCAAACCTTTCTCTTTTGGAAATGATGATGGTTGTTCCAATCATTTCTCTCTCTGTCAAAATTCTTCCTATATCCCTACACAGAATATGGAATTGTTTACAGTAATGTGGTAGCAATGGTAATGAGCATAATTAAAAATAGGAAAAGGTTACAGAAGACACACACAGAGAGAGAGAGAGAGAGAGAGAGAGAGAGAGAGAGAGAGAGAGAGAGAGATCATGGATCAATTTCAATAGAGAAGAGAGAGAGAGATCAGCTTCATACCTATTATATGGATCCATTTCACTAGTGAAGGTACTTTCCTCCAGCAGAAGGAACCTTTCTCCACTGCAAGAGGCTCTCACAGTTCTGCTCCAATAGCAGAAGCGCTTTCCTCCAGTAGCAGAAGCACTTTCCTCCAACAGAAGAAAAGAAACCTTCTTCCTCTGAACGAAGAGGCTTTGAGCCTCTTGCATCAGAGGAAGAAGGTTTCTTTTCTTCTACTGGAGGAATGTGCTTTTGCAACTGGAGCAAAACTGTGAGATCCAACTCCAAGCTTTGTGGGGAAAAGGAAGGGCACCCTGCAAACTAGGAGGAGTCAACATCACAGCACTACAAGGAAGTCCCTATCAAGTGGGCTAGAAAGTGACTCTTCCAAGCCCGGAAATATGAGACAGGAGAAATGGAAGTCTGAAGTTCAAAGCTGCAAGTAAGGAAAGAACTGTGGCCTTCATACCTATTATAGCACCCATCTTTAGAATGCTTGCTAAATCACTTTGGCTCCCCTTATGCTTTAGCACTTTCCTGGTTACTTTTTGCATTGACTTTCAACCTCTACTTTGATGGTATCTTTCCCCTCTGCAATCTTACTCCATTCTCTTGCTAGTCTGATATCAGTTCCCTTTTCTTCCCCCACCATTACCTACTAGAGCATTTGCCAAGCTATTACCCATAGCTGGAAAGGCTCCCCTTTTTCAAATTGATCAAGCTATTTCCTTCAAGATTCCCTTTTGTGCAAACAAATTTGCCAGCCTTAGAGATAATCTACCTATGCAAAAAATAAATAAAAGACGTACAGCCTAGCTCTACCTCTTACAAATACAGATGAGGAATACTACTTGATCAGCTGCTTTTCTTATGTAAAAAGTTCCCTGCATGAAGGAAGTTAGGATGTCAGACACAAGGCTAGGCTAGAATCCTTCTCCTTGAATACCAGAGAAGTCCACTCTCAGGCTTCTTTTGAAGAGCAGGAACGTTAAGTCATAGGTCATTACCCTCCTGTATAATGGAAGCGTGGGAAACCAGGAGTACTGAAACACATGCTCTCATCAGCCACTGTGTCAGCTCTACACTGTTATCAAGAGCAGGGCAACATAACTTCTCTAGTGTTGGAGGAGAAAGTGATTGGGTATGCACGCAAGCAGCCATTCTGGTAAGCATAGTACACCATTGATTTTTTTTCAAGGTTTGGCTTTTAACAAATGATAATTATTGAGTGTGTGATGGTGTACATTGTGGTTGCACATGGTGAGCTGTGGAAAGCCCAAACAAAATCTAGTCTAGAAACAACACCCAAGTATTTCCTAGGATAGGTCAAAGTTCCATAATTCGTCTACATAGCCAGCTCATTTCATAAGGAAATCCAGCCCCTTCAACGGTAGCATTTTCAAGCATAAGAAGAGTGTGCCATACACACACTATTCCCTCCCCTTTCGTTCAGGTGCTTAACATGGCAATTTTCAAATTGTTTCCATAAGGCCCTCATTATGTTGACTGTTCATTTACAAAGGACAGGAAGTAATTTTTCCGTTTTAGTTAAATGCTTTGGAAGAATGTAATGTCATTCAAGAGCCATTTTGTTCGTATTTTCTGCTGAAGTCCCTCTTCAGCCTCTACAATTTCATTCACCTTAGACTGAGCCCTACAATCTACTCCGATTACCACTCCATGCATAACATCAATGCTTGATTGCCCAATGACACTGATCTGCAGGATATTCAGATAAATCAAAAGAACCTCCCCTGTATAATGCCTAAATAATATATGGCATTATTTTTTAAATTTACATGTAATATTTTTTCATTATAAAATGTCCACATCAATGAAGGAAAACTGTGGCTCAAAACAATAAGTTTCTATCAAACTGTCAAGGTGGCATCTACATTAAGTCATTTATTTATTTTACAAAACCAAGTAACGTCTTCAAAATTCTTGTCCTGTGAAGGATTCCACTGTGTTTATGCCTTTCCCAAGGGCATATCAATCCCTTATTGTTTCTAACCAAGTAGCCCAAAAGTAAACCTTATTTTTTGGGAACAACCACCTGGACTTTTCTATAAATCTAGTTAAGAGCAATACTGAAGGATTAGTCATTCTAAGCAAGTTTCATTAATAAATTTCCTAATATTACAGGTCTACATGGGAATCAATAAAAGTAGAATTTGGGATACAATATTATAGTAGTCACTTGTTAAGCCACACAAGAAACATACACCAAGATCTGAAATTTGCTTCTATCTCCCAATTGAACTAGATCTAATAGGAGCCATATCTAACTAGTTAACAGAACAATTTCCCCAAGAAACAGCACTGTATAATAATTAACTAGCTCATCATTCAAATAGATAGGCTGCACTGAATCCATCTAGGCCTGAAGCTTTATTCCTTTTTTCCTAATACCATAAAAATTATTTTGAAGTAAAAGAAGCTTTATTGAGACAAAAATTATTTATCTAAATCTGATTGTATAACCTGAGGAATATTCTGTTTTCCTAAAATATTTTCAATTCGCATAGGACAGCTACTAAAAATTACCAAATTATCGATAGAGATGACCAAAATAACATTATTCTTCTTGGGTTTAGCTAGCTTATTACCAAATTCAAAATAAGAACATAAATGATTGGCTACTGTTTTTGTTTAAATGCTTTTTAAAAAAACCCAATAAACCTTCTAATTTCTCAACAAACATACCTGTTACAAATGCTTTTACAGTGTCCCAAATAATGGAAGAACTCATTTCAGAAGTAACATTAAAGTTAAAAGGCTAATCAAGGCCAGTTCCAACTGCCTCCTGAACCTCTTATTTTGATAGTAACCAATATTCAAGCCCTTATTACCTAGCTGGGGATATACCTGAACTAGTCCAAAAAAAAGTTACTGGAGAAACAGGTCCTGTTTTAGAATCTCCAAGTCATAATTCTTAATGGTTGAAATGTGAATTTTTTTGAGACAACTGTAAGGTTTTTTTAACATTTAAAAGGGTATTTCGAATATCCACAGATTATCTAGCTGTTCTGGCATATGCAAAACTCTTAACAGTCCTGAAGATACTCTATAAAGGTTTGTCTGTATTTGATAAGGCCCATAAATATGAACAACCAGGGCAGTTATTGGCCGCCTTGCCTTTCATCATTATTTATCTTCCATGATAATCTAAACTTCCAGGACACTAATATGGTTGCAACACTCAGCTATATTAGAGATGGCATAAATGTTACCCAGTTTCATTTGCTCCACATATTTCTCTACTAGGGTTGCCAGGCCTCTCTGAGCTGCCACCGGAGGATGGAGGGGTACACTTATCAGGTGCTGGGAGGAACGCTGGAAATTAATGCAACATGCCTATGTGACCTGGAAGTGATGCAGGCACGTCAGGGGAGTGACACTATGGCTTTTGGGCAAAAACTCTATGGTAGAATTAGCTTCTACTATAGTTTTGACCAAAAACAAGAGCACAAAACCCCCTTCCCGACATCCCCAATGTGCCTGCATCACTTCCGGGTCACATATGCACATTGCATTAATTTCCATCCTACTTCCCTGTTTGGAGGGGGGTAATTCCCTCCCGCCATCCAGCAGGCTAGTGGTGAAAAGGTAGGGGCCTGAAAGTGGGGAACCCCCGCCCCCACCAGGGGGTCTGGCATCCCTACTCTCTACCTGTCATATGAGTTTCTAGTAAGAATTTCACATTAAACATTATTCATTTTCAGGCAATTTTTTCTGGTATGTAATATGAATATCTAACAAAAATCTAGTTAATCTGATGTCACATCTGCCCTCTATTAGCACATGACTTTTGTTCCTTCTTGTGAAATCTTAGCACCTTCTCAAATGAAAAACTATCCTTTTCAGACTGTTCCCCCATCTCTGCCTGATCAGACTGAACGCATCTAGGTCACACCATACATACAGCTTAATATGGTGTACAAGTTGAAGTGCTGGTCAGGGCCTGGAGAGACAGATTCAGATCCCTACTTGCCATGAAATGCCTGTCCTTCTCTATTTAGCCTACCTCACAGGATTATTGTGCAGATTAAACATATGAGAACCTATAAGCTGCCTTCAATATAAGAATATAAGAAAGGAGGAATAAAAATGTAGTAAAATATATGAATAAATATTTTTTTTCAGTTTTACATAGTATTCATAAATATCGGAATCAAGACTCACCAGCATTTTTAATCCATTCATCGTAAAGTGACACAGCCTTCGATGTAAGATTGCCCAAAGCCATTTTCACTGAGATCAGTTGGAGCTACCAATTCTCCTGGTGAAAAAGAATGGGATAAATATTTAGTATCTGTGCAGAAAAAGGACATAATATTATTTTTAGGGAGGTGCTTAGAAAGATGACAGGGTGGGAAGCTACCTTTAGCACCCTAATTGTGCAATGCAACTACATTACACTTTCACCTCCGCATATACACTTTAATTATTACCACTTGCAATCCTGAAAACATCCACTGAGAAGCAGCATCTGCTGTAATCAACAGGGCCTGCTTTGCAGTCAAAGCAGGCCCTGTTGACTGCAACTGAAGCTCCTTCTCAGTGGACATTTTCAGAATATAGCATTTCATTAAGTGGTAACCAGCATAATAATCAAATAGCAATTACACCAGAAATTCCACAGTGGCAATATTATAGACACAGGAAACTTCTCTGCTGTTTAAGCACGTACATTCCATTTCTATCCTCTGAAGCTGTAAACAAGAAAGGTTTCAGCCTTAATCACTTACTTTGTGGTTTGCAATGTATACTCTTCCTACAATGCAGATACTAAATGCACTTCTTAAACAGGAAATCAGCTTATAAAGCATCAAAACAAAGTGTAGATTCACACTCAATGTCTTATTCAGTCTTTAAATGCTGATCCCAGTTTCCACGCTACTTCTTGCCGCAAGGCACAATGCAAGAGTAAGCGATACATGAGCTCAACCGTGCATGTGTCACTATAATGCAAGTGGTATGGAACCCTGAATAATCTTTTTAATTACTGTACAGATTCCTAGAAGGGTTAGTCAGTCTATTCAATTAATTCTTAGTTAACTGTACTTCTCACAAAATAGCCACACCATCACGATAATGTATGAATCTGTCTTTTTAGTGTCAAGAATGTGGTTTGAGTACTCCTGGGTTGAGCTACCCTGGTCATGTTGGTCAAGCAAGCAACTTAACTCTTAATGCAAGCAAAACTCATGACATTGATCCTCACCCCCTCTTCCCAGTACTCTCACTATGCCAGATGGTGCGTATGTGAATGCAAAGCTCTCTTTCTCCCCCATTTCTGAACAATGGCCAACTCAATGCATGCAGTGAGAGCACATACATAGTTCCGGTCCTGCAAGTGCATCACTCCTAGAATGTACATCAAACACTGTTTGTTTAAGAACACCTGTGACAACCTCCCTACATTTGGAAAGTTACCTACTGGATCAGTTTCAAATGCAGATTCAGAGGAAACTCTTCAAGTCACCAAGCCAGCATATCCTGGCACCACAGCCAGCTTTCTTCCCCACAGAGTGTGGCAGGACCAATCCCACAGAAGTGCAGATATAAGAGCATCGTGAATGGTCCTCTTAACCAAACCTATATTCTACTGCAAAAGCTGCCAATGACATTCTAAGTAAGCCTTTACCAACAGTATCTCAGCATCTCTTTCTATATGCAAACCTTCAAGGTACGCTGTTTCTTTGAAACAGTAAATATGCTGTGCAAGCCAGCCAACTTGTTGCTTCCCCCACATACTGAGAATCACATCAAGCATTTGGGTAAAAGTATAACATGCTCAGCTCCCTTGGGAGAGGGACACAGCAGGTATCTCCATAGCTTTGACTGACATGAAAACAGATGGAATATATATGATGAACAACTTTGAACTCTAACAAAGTCATCACATGAAACCTAGATTCAGTTGTAAATCAGACTACAGGATAAGGATAAGATTAGGATAACAGCCGGTTCTCATCACCAGTTTCTGCATATGTGAGATTTACACATAGAATAGTACCACGAGAAAAGGTAAAAGAAGCC
The DNA here is from genome assembly GCF_001447785.1 of Gekko japonicus. Lineage (NCBI taxonomy): Eukaryota > Metazoa > Chordata > Lepidosauria > Squamata > Gekkonidae > Gekko > Gekko japonicus. The sequence goes on along the minus strand of NW_015167121.1, from coordinate 73,740 downwards.
ACTGAAGAGCACGCATGACTGTTGTGTACAAATTTGCATCCATTCAATACTTTTCCTGTTTCAGCTGTTTTGTTGTAATGCACATAACATGTGCAAATCCACAGCTCTTAACTCTGCACTCTTTGTTTTAGAGCAACATTATTGCAGTGGATCTATTTAAATGGAATTAATAAAATAAATACATAAATATTAGTACATCTTAATAGTAAACATCAGCTCAAGCATTAACATTCCTTTAAAAGAGCGCTTCAGGAGAAGTCACCACAGCAGTGGAACCCTTTAGCAAACTGGTAAGCAAAGTTCCATGCCCAAGTTGTACATGGCTATGTTATACAAAGACATACAGATCATCACTACTGCTAATTGAAGTCTCTGAAAAGTGCTGCTATGCATTCATAAGTGTCAGGTACATCACTGATTTTTTCTAGGTTTGAATGGCTTTTCAAAACCTATGAGATACATTTCTATGACATTGTCTTCTTAACTGGATAGCTTATCAGTGCCTATTAGTTCCAACACTTATTGGAATCTACATATTCAGAAACAGAGGAGTGGCAGATGCTGGGTATACATAACAGGGGAAAGCTGTTGTCTTTGTGATCAGCATCTATGCTTTTCAGAAGCATCTGGTTGGTCACTGTTGGAAGCAGAACGCTGGACTAAATTGTCCTCCTGTTCTCACAAAGCAGAGCTCTTAAATTAATCTAAGAAGGTATATACAATATCAGACATATTGACAGGTATGCAATAATTTCTGAATAGCTTTGCACTTTAGAACAGCAAGCAATCATAAGATACAAACATCTGAACAAGTTACAAGCATTAATACATATAATATTAAGAGGCAGTAGAAAAGCAGCACTAGAAATACACATGCTCCTCCCTCAACCTACAGTCCTTAATCCTCATAATCATCCAGTGAAACAGGTGTGTAGAGAATACAAACATTCCCCCTCCCAGTGCTTTTGCACTCTTACCCCCTTATCCTCGCACTGGCCACAGGAGTGCTGAAGTGCTCTCCCTTCCAGTATGGTTAACTTACTGCTGCCGGGATCCTTAGTGGTAGTGGAAAGCGCCCTCAAGTTGCAGTCAACTTATGGTGATCCTATATGGTTTTCAAGCCTTGGGGGAACACAATCCAAACAGCAGCCTCTACTTTTTATTTGTTGAATTCTGGAAATGCAAGCACCACATGTCCCTCAGAGGTCAAATGGAGAGGAATATAATCCAATATAATCTCAAGCTATTTTGTGAGAAGCTCATAAGCAAACCATCCATTAAGTGGGCAGGGAAAACCACTGATTAACTTTGTTAGGTAATATTGTAGGAGGGTGAGCAACACCAGACTAGAGATGTGATTGTTCAACTTCTGAAAAGCTCCAAGGAGACTGCAATTCCATCTGATCATATCAGACCTCATGAGTGTAACAAAATTAGGGTTACCAGCTAGGCTCCCTTTAAGCTGCGCCAAGCTGTGCTAGCGCACCGATTTCCCCTGGCCAGCGCAGCAATTTTTACCACAGCACAGGTGCAGAGGTTCCCTTTCCAATGGCCATGCAGCACGGATCCATTTGCTCAGGCAGCACAGAAACACAGCAGTATGCTTTGTGTTTCCTAATCTGGGCTGGCCCCGCCTCCCCTCAGCTGCAGTTTGCTTACCCTATGAAAGAGGGCGCTGCTACCCTCCCCGGCAGTCCTCTGCCTCATGCTCCTGGAGATACCCTGGCCCAGAAGGAGAACTGCTCTGTTGCCCAGCTTCTGCCCTTCCTGAGGTGAGCTGCCTGGTTGTTTGTTTTGTCTTGGGGTGGGGAGCTGGGCTCAGCAGCCTGCTAGAGGCGATCTGGTGGCTTCTGGTGCTTTGCAAAGTGACTCTCTGTGCCCTTAAGCCTGGGAGGTTAAGTAATACAAATATGTTTCATATAAATATAAATAAGTTTAATATAAATATATGGCTTGTAATACAAATGATAATAGTTTATATGTTGTTTGTATGTTTGTGCACTCATTTTTTTAAAAATGTCAGCCCGCTCACAGTTTTAACACTAGGACTACTTTTGGCTCACAGGGTATCTGCTCACAAAACTACACACCTTAGAGGCAACATTGGTTACCAGATGTCCTCTTTTTAGAGGACATGTCTTTTTGTCTGTGTGGGGGAGTCCTCTTTTGGGCTCTTTTAAAAAAATTGATGAAAATGTCAATGATCACAGCTTAAATAGTAGGGGTATTTACAATGAGATTTGTCATAGTGGTCACTCATTTGAAGCAGTCAGTTGGGAAATATGTCCTCTTTTTTGCTTTTCAAAATATGGTAACCCTAAACAAAATTACTGTAAAATTACATTGAACAGCAATATTGTAGTAGCAGGTCTGTATGTACATCAAGTCTGCCTTTGGCTGGCTTCTATATAATCTGCTCTGGACAGTGAACCAAGTTGCAATTTCATTTAATCAAGGATAGGCAAAAGCAATTCCCTTCCATTCTGAGCCATGCCCACTTGAATTGGTATTCTCTAACCAGGCAGGCTCAAAACATTCTCTGGGGTCCCAAAGTGTACTATGTCAACAGTCCTGTTGTCATGGAGAGGTAAGTCTGAACCCTACAGATACTAAACAGGAGCTAACCTTTGTAAGAATAAGGCAATGTTCAGCCCCTTGTTTCATAGTTTCTCTAACATCCCTAAGGAGAGTTTCCTGCCAAGATGAATGGAGACATGCAGAAACCCCAGACAATAGCTGGATCGTGGCGATAGTTTTGGCAGTAGAAACTGCTAAGTCGCTCGCTTAACAAAGTAGTTGGAGAGTGATTCAGCAAAGATTCAGCTTTATTCATCAACTTGAACACAACTCCAACACGGATCAACATCGCTTTTGCATTAAAGCTGTTCCCTTTTTAAACTCTCCCAGCTAATGTAGCCACGCCCTACTGTAAAATATCAACCAATATGATTGTTTACATAACGACCAATCATAGATGTTCCTGCTCAGGGAGCTTGCTGGTACCTGATTGGTTGGTTCTTCCTGGGCTACCAATACGATTGGATGGATTAGGATCCTAGCCCAGGACGAAGCTTTACATGGCATTTCAATTATGTTGTTCACATACAGTTATGCATTCAATGGCAGCTATTGAATACCTTACAGAAACCACTGCCCATAGAGTTTTCCCTTACTGACTAGAATGTCACCAGTTCTCAGGTATACCAGGGAAGTGAGTTGACAAAGCTTATAGGGGTAGTAGCAAAAACATAAGATGAATCAAACCAAATTGAAGCTAGAATCTATTTTGGCCCTATGTGCGGTGGTAATGGCAATAAAGAGGAATTGCTAGTGCAACCACTACCTCTCTGTAGTGCCACCCAGCACAGCAGTAAGAGTTTTGCTTCATAGAACTATATTTATTGTGATTTTATTCAATTACTTGTTTTATCTTTCTCATAATATTATGTAAGCTGCCCTGAGCCTGCCCCAGGGAGAGGGTGGGATATGAATTAATTAAATAAATAAATATGGAGTCCAATAAGAACAGCCTGCTGGATCCAACAGTAGTCTATCCTGTTTCTCACAATAGCCAGTTGGTTGTCTTGGAGGGCCAACGAAAAGGGCATACTGGTCAAGCCTCCCCTTGTCACTGCCTCCTAGCACTGGTATCCAGAGATTAACTGGCTCTCTTTTAGTCATCATTGCTAGTAGCCATTGATGGACTTGTTAGCCATTTTATTTACCATCGTTATTGGCTGTTTTCCTAGAGATTAAATCAGTACTGTCTTTCCAGACTAAACAAACCCAGCAAGTTTATTTTATTAATTAATTTAATTTATACCCCGCCCTCCCCGCAAGCGGGCTCAGGGTGGCTTCCCTATTTGGTCTGTAAATGACCATTCACATAAAAACAGTTTAAAATTCAATTACAATAAGACAAGAGTCTCATAAAGTGCGAGTGCTGAAACATTCGGTACACAAGATGGCATGCTGGACATACCATACCGCCAGACAGTTTGCCAAGTTGCTGACTTCTCCACAGATCATTTGGCAAACAAGTCCATCTGACTTCAATGCCTCCTTGAACACAGTACAATTACCAGATATTTACACAGGCCCTTCTTGCTACTAACCCTAAGATGAGTTCCATTTATTTAAACCTATGGATGCTGACACAGTGCTTCAAGAGATGCACTCATCCATTTGTCTTCTTTTTACTCATCTATGCATTCATTTAGATTTTGTAGGCTACCTTTCCACTCAGTAGGCCTGGAAGCAGCTAACAAATTAAAAGTCACAACAATAAGTCAATTAAATAGAAAAAAAATCTTAAAATATTCAAATGGACTCAAGGTAAAAACAGTAATTGCTATGTCCTACTACAATCCAGTTGGAAACCCCATTCATTTAGTCTGAAAAGGCCTTTAGGGACAATGCCTAGAGATCCATATCTAGGAAGTGAAGCACTGATGTTGATTAAACATTGTTAGAGAATGAACTTAATATTTTGCTTTATGGACTTATATTTATTGCTACACACAATTTTCTGTGCACGCACACACATAGGCTCACAGAACTGTACACTTTAAGTCACCTGTTGTGATGTAACACATAGAAGGTGCCTGCACAATCCTTACACGTGAATAAGGTTTCAGTTACACAGTTACCAGCCTGGTGAAGAAGCACACACCTCCATTATTTTGAGCAGTAAGAAACAACAGCTTTGAGAAGAGACAGCCCCCATTGCAGAATCATTTGTGGTCATGTACAATACATCACTGCTTTGTTCCTGCACTGGTATTCCCTGACAAATGGACATTTGGTTTACAATGGAATGGCCAGCTTCATCTACACTACAATGAAGCATCCTGATGCCAAGGTTTCACACCTGCCCAGATGTTTTCCTTGAGTAAGGTTTTAGATTTCAATATTGACCACTCCTTATAGGCAACCTCCCACTCCTAT
>NW_015167121.1:40749-68664 GCF_001447785.1 Gekko japonicus | reverse complement strand
CCCTTGCCTCTACTTTGATCTCTTGATCTGCAGTCAAGAGACCCACACGTTCCGGCTGGTTCTGGTCCTGTGTGAATTCCCTAGTTTACACTTCTTCCCATCCATTCTTCATTGGAACAACCAAAGCTGCGAAGACAGATAAGTATAGCCCATCATCACCCCCACCTGCTAATGCAATTGTGTTTATTTTAATACTGTATTTCAAAGGGCATCAGTATTGTTTGTATGAGATTTATATTCTTTAAGTAAAAAACATTTATTTTAACAACAGCAGCCTCAAATCCTTCTCTGGTAACCCTTGGTGGGAACAGGACCTTGGTATAGTTGGCAAGAACCAGTTTATAAATTGCCAATTGCTGTAAATAAAGCAAATTCGGCTAACAACATAATAATAATGCTGAGGAGCAGTGACAATTTGAGTAATCTCTTTAAGAGAAAGGCAAATTCCTAGGTGCTTACATTGATAGTAGCTGCCCAACTGGGTGAAATGGATTATCTGAAACCAATCTGGCTTCTGGCCTATTGACACTAAATCCACCTTGGTCACTCTGCATCAGGCCCCTAGCCAGGATTTTTTAATTCGGGGGGGCTTTAAATGTCAGGGGGCACCCCGCACACCCCTGCACACCCCCCCAAGGGAGCGCCTGGCCCAGATGGGAAGTCAGGGGGCCTTGGAGGTAAGTCAGGGAGCTGGGCCCCAAGATGCCCCACTGTAGCTACGGGCCTGCTCTACACCAAAAAAAAGTCAGGAATAGTATGACTTTTAATTCTCCTGGACTTCTCAGAAGATTTCAATAGTATCTATCATGGCATCTTCTGGTACCATGTTCTAGTGGTTCCAATCCTGTCCAGTGGGAAAATTCTAAAAGCTGATATTGAGGACTTTTCCTATGCTCCCCAGCTTTTGTGGTACCAAAGTACTTCAGATCTGTATTCTGATAGTAGTAGTAGTAGGAGATTGAATTTATATCCCGCCCTTCACTACCCAAAGGTGTCTCAGAGTGGCTTACAAATTCCTTTCCCTTCCCCTCCCCAAAACAGACACCCTGTGAGGTAGGTGGGGCTGAAAGAGCTCTGACACAAACTGCTCTTTTTCAAGAACAGCTCTTATCAGAACTACGGCTTGCCCAAGGTCATCCAGCAGGTGCAAGTGGAGGAGTAGGGAATCAAACCCAGTTCTCCCAGATTAGAGTCCGTGCACTTAACCACTACACCAAACCGGCTCTCATGGCATTGGATGGCATTCAACCCTGGAGTTGTTTGAATGAAGGTTAATAATAGGTGCTAATGGTAGGTGGTTTCAGGTGGGTAGCTGTGTTGGTCTGAAGAAGTAGAACAAAATTTGAGTCCAGTGGCAGCTTTGAAACCAACAAAGTTTTATTCTGGGTATAAGCTTTTGCACATGTGAAAGCTTATACCTGGTGACTGGTTTAGTTTATCATGAAAATGGCACTCAGCATAGCCAGCTGGAATGTCAACTGGACCTTTAACTGTTTTATAGACTGAATACCATTAAGACCTAGCCTTGATCACAGACACCCAACTGTAACACAGCATCTTCTAGGAGCTTCTGGGTATTTCCGGTTATCCATACCGTGAACTAAACATAGTGAGAGCCCTGCTGGATCAGAACAGTGGTCCAGCTGGCCCAACATCCTGTTTCACACAATGGCCAACCTGGAGGGCCCGTGAACAAGCTACAGAGGCCTTTCCCTAATGCTGCCTCACAGCTCTGGTACTCAGAGTAACACCCAAGTTGGATCACTACAGTGTATATTATATGTGGTGCTGCCCTTTTAAGCATTCAAACATTCCACTGGTTCAGGATATGTTGACTAGATTGTTAACTAGGTCCTGTCTCATGGGAATATTTTGCTGGCACTTGACGCTTTTCATCACTTTTTAGTATGTCAAGACACAACTCCACATGGCATTCTTGACTTAAAGCCATCAAGGGCCCAGGATTTGCCTCTATCATGAACCTGTGCCTCATCTGAAGCCTAGCTCTGTGCACCCCTGACTATGGAAACTAGATAAGTACCCATCAACAATGTGATACACTGGTTGTTGCACACTCTCCCCAGTGACATTTTCCCCCCTTTCGGTGTTAGATAAAGGTTACATTTTTGATATGTACTAACAAGGAACTTAATTCCTGCAAAAGTCTAACCCTGAGAACTTTTTGCAAACTCTACCTGATAAGAATAACCTTTGAGTATCACTGCCAAGCTGTGATAAAGTATGGGGCTTTTAAACCGATTTTTTGGTTCAATTTTTGCGGGAGGGGAGAGTTGTTAACACTTCCCCCCAAAAATCTACCTTGAATATCTGAGAAAATATATAATTAGCTGAATTGTATAAAACGGGACTGAAATCCTACTCACTATAGTTTTGAAAGCTTCTTCACCCCAACAGCAATAAATTGGGTATTTAGTGATAACAGAAACAACTTTACTAAGGTGTACAAGGGGAGCTGGTGAATGTTAACAAAACTTCCAGTGCTTACTGTTTCCCCCTAAGTTTCCACAAGCAACTTCAACTACCTTACTAAGGGGCAAGAACAAAATACAGACATGTTACAAGCAACTGAAGAAAAGCCGCACTTTAAAAAATACTAGTTAAGAGCAAACAAGCTTCTCCCACCTGTAGCTCAGCACATTCCTCTAGTTTAACACAGTTAACAGCAAGGATAATTAGTGCCTGATTAATAAGACATCTAACTGCCCAGTATTTGGAAAAACTGAATACTTTCCTAGGAGGAAAAGAAACGGGAATGTTTTGACCAGGTTATCAGCCCACCATTGTGTTAAAAGGCCTTTACCTGTAGATTGCCACATATTTGTTGTCCTTTAGTGTCTGAAAAACTTTCTCTGAACTGTGTACATAGAAACACAGAGCTGGAAGGGACCTCAGGGGTCATCTAGTCCAACCTGCTGCACAACACAAGAAATTCATAACTGCCTCCCACCCATGCCCATTCCCCCAGTGACCTCTGCACTTTGTCCAGAGGAAGGCAAACCACCAGGATCCCTGGCCAGTCTGGCTTGGAGGAAAATTCCTTCCTGACCCCAAAGTGGTGTTTGGCATTACCCTGGGCATGTAAGAATGGGCTATGAGAGGCAATATGTTATATATCTCCTATCTGTAGTGTTTTTGTTAAAACAGTCCAAAAGCACAGATGTACCATGTGTTAGAAGAAGGTAGCCTACATGTGTGCTGACTGAGGTGGATGAAACCTTCAACTAATGCCAAGCAGACTAACTTGGCAGAACAAAACAGGCAGACGGGTGTGCTTAGAAGTCTTAGAACACAAAACAATCCCCATCAACACCCTCCCTTTTCCTGATGGAACACTATCCTTTTTTTATGCATGCATTCATGTCGCACAGTCAAGTCCGACTCTTCAGTCGCACAGTCAAGTCCGACTCTTCAGTCGCACAGTCAAGTCCGACTCTTCGCGACCCCATAGACCACATCACGCCAGGCCCTCCTGTCTTCCGTCGTGCTCCAGAGTTTAATTACCATATTCTTAAAAATGAAAAGCTAATGTAACAGTCTGTAGGCATGAAGCAGCAACCACCACTTGACATCTGAGATGCATATAACTTATCTGTGGCATGAACATGTGCAGGTAACAGTCAGAAACAAGTTTCACTTTACAGACCAACAAGACTTGGGGGATATAAGCTTTGGAGAGTCAAAACTTACTTCATCAAATAAAAGTCAGAAACAAGAGGACTAAAGAAATATGAGGCATCTGACACACAAGAGGACAAAATCCTGCATAGAGTCGCCTTATTAACACTTGGCCAGATTATTTTATTATGAAAGTTTCATAAAACTAAGTATATACTTTGATATACTGAAACACCCTCTTCTGCAAAATAACTGTTGGGCAAGGTTGATTAGAAGATGTAACAAAGATTTATAAGGCTGTAACTCTTGCTGAGCCTGTGGATCCTTCTGGAATGTTGAGTGGGCACCACAACAAACTGCCTATGTTAGAAAGTGGGACCAATCACAAAATGGCTGCCACTGGATGCTGGGGCCAAGCACAAATATTGTGAAGTTGTAAGGCTAGCATCTTTCTACAATGGAGGCAGCTGTTTTTGAATGGATGTTCCCTGGACTCAAGAACCCTCTTGGGTTCTTCTGAAGCACCTCCTGCCCCAATGTGGTAGAAGAAAGCCAAGACTGGCTTTTGCTTTGGGAAATATATGTTTTGTTTAAGGATCAAGAGGGCACTAGGAAACCCACTGATGTGTGCCATGGTGCCCGTGGGTACCATGTTGGAGATCAATGGCACACTGTAATGAGATAATCATGGGCAATGCTAAGAACTGGCTTTTTACAAACACAGAATGCTTAGGTTCCTGTTCAGACATGCCTGTGGTTACAGAAGACGGCTAGTAGGAGATTCATTACCCTGCTAGATTTGCCCCCCAACTGCTGCCAAGCCAAGGAGCAAAACGCACTCACTTCAGTATGTACTGACAAATAAAGCCATAATGAAACTGAAAGGTAAACTACGATGTACACAACTGCATCCTTGGTCTCATGGAATATCCGAATGGCCTAGTATGCCAGCCTTACACAAGTATTCCTAGAACTCCTTCCCCAGAAACTGGCTGGCATGTCATAGGGTGTCCACCAACTCTTAAAGTGCTCAGAGCAAATAATCTAACCAAACAAAGGGTGCAAATCCTCTGAGGGGAAAGGTCAGTTTGACCCGCTCCTGGTAGGAAGGATGACTGAGGATTAAGAACCCAAGCAGAAAAAATAGTGTGGGAAAGGAGGTAAGAGACAGGAAGAAGGACAGCTGAGGGAGTAGCAACAGTCTTTGGTACATCAAAAGGCAGAGGGGTTCAGACACAGAAAAATGAAGGAGATAAATAGGCCCAGTGGTGGTGGGGAGCCCTATATAGGGCCTCTGAATGTTGGTATTTGCGCTGTAGGATTTCAAAGAAGGAGGAGGAGGAGGGGAAGGAGGGGATTGGATTTATACCCCACCATTCACTCAGAGTCTCAGAGCGGCTTCCCTTACCATCCCCACAGCAGACACCCTGTGAGGTAGGTGGGGCTGAGAGAGCTCTTTCCAGAACTGTCCTTGAGAGAACAGCTCTGACAGAACTATGGCTTGCCCAAGGTCATCCAGCATCTGCAAGTGGAGGGATGGGGAATCAAACCTGGTTCTCCCGGATTAACCACCCTTAACCACTACACCAAACTGCTAAAATTTATCACTGCAAAAGGGAAGAGATGTAGGTTTCTCAAAATATTTGAGGCATTTTCAGGTAAAAATCAACGTTCAGCTGGTACAAACATAGCCTCTCAAATAATATTCTCATTGGACAGTCCACTTATGAAGCTATCATGCAGTAAAACATAAATTCCCTTACTGAGGAATTCCCAGCTACCAGATACAGTAATACACATAGAGTTTAGAAGGAAACTATAGCTCCTGGTAGATAAGCTTAACAGTGTCATATAGGATATGTGGACCCCAATCCCAAGGATATGTTTGAAATTCTTGTTGCTGGGAAATATTGTCCAAGGCTGACTCAAATTATCATGGGAACTGTGCAGATATTCCTGAAATGTCTGGACCAAAAAAACATTAGGGAAAGGATGTTGGACGAGATGAATCTCATGCAGAGGTCTGATCCAACTCAACTGATATGTAGCATTTAAGAAGCATTATATTGTTTGCAGTCCTAAAGGCAAATTACACATACTTCAAGATGTCAAATTCCTAATTAAGGTAAATGAATCTCTAGGCATCACTTTGAAATGACGGAAGCAAGAAAAGACCTGGTAGAGAAGTACTTATCTTGGAGCAAAAGTTGATAGCGCTCAGATGTTTACATGACATACAACCAAGAGCACAGAACGCCACCCGGGGAAAGGACATTATGCAAACCAACTAACATCTGGTATGTGTGCCAAAAGGAAACGTCGTGATCGTTCAGAAGGAAGGTGCATACATATTTTACTCTGTATAAAAGACAGTGATTGTTCAAGACAAGTTTTAAAAAAGTAACATTCTTGAGTGGCCCACATAAGAAATTTTTGCCATTCTTTATCCTACTTTACATCCCTTACATAAAAGACACAATATATAAGGGTTTGATGTGTATGCACGCAAGCTAGGAAAGAATTTAGTTCTGGGGGGGGGGAGTGACCATTTAGAATACACCGTTAGCCTGGAAAAACATCCCTTTGTCCATGTAAGTTTTTTTTACAGGCATTAATAGCTCTCTAGCAGTGTTAATTTTCAAATTCAGTCATTTTATAAACACATTGTGAACTAGAGCAAGATCAAGCCATGGCACGCCCCACTGAAACTAGCCAGAGTTGCACTTAGCTATCCTGGTCATTTTTTAAAAAAATCATCCATATTTTTATCCCACCCTTTCTCAAAGGAGCTCAGGGCAGCAACTGTCATTCCCCCTTCCCCATTTTAACCTCATAACCACCCTGGCGAGCGGGTTAGGAGAAGACTGGTTGGTTGGCCTGAGTTCCAGACAGTGAGCTTCATGACCCAGTGGGGTTTTGAAGCTGGGTCTCAGCATATTCATTACATCAGTCTGATGAAGTACAACGCAGGATCGCAATAAAAAGCAGTCCACTGGCACCTTAAAGACTAAAATAAATGTCTCAGCATAATCTTTGGTGAGTTAGAGATCAATTCATGCACAGTGATGCACAAATTCATCAGGCTAATTAATATACATAACAGAAAGGGGGAGGATGTTCAGAGGGAAACCCAGTTCAAGGAGTAATCAGTTCACTCAGAACAGGTGAGACACTCAGTATAGCTCACTGATATTCAGTGGCTTGGGGGGAGGAGGAGGAGGAGACTGGATTTATACCCCACCTTTCACTCAGAGTCTCAGAGTGGTTTACAATCTCCTTTCCCTTCCCCTCCCTACAACAGATACCCTGTGAGGTAGACGGGGCTGAGAGAGTGCTCTTTCAAGAACAGCTCTGACAGAACTATGACTTGCCCAAGGTCATCCAGCAGCTGCAAGTGGGGTAGTAGGGAATCAAACCAGTTCTCCGGCTTTCTTGGGAGTCTTTGATATGACATGTGTGGCTTTTCTCAGCACTGTTTCCCCCCCATGTGGCACTTGCCCTGTGTTTCCAGAAAGTGGGCAAAGTCCTTACACAGTGGGACTTGTGTGATTGTTAGGTGGGTCACACCTTGAAAACTGTTCCTGGCAGAAGAATGAGGAAGCCACAAGCCTCGCTGAGGTTGAGGCCTCATGCTACACATGGAAGTATATGTGGCTCTTTTGGTTGATGGCAATTGTGAACATGGGTCTCGGGCGGCAAGTCATAAAGTAATTAATACTGGACTGCTATTACAGATCAACACAGCTACCCATCTGGAATTCCTGGAATCAGGATCTATGCCCTTATTGGGCTGGAAGTTAAACAGAGACTCTTAAATACTTACCCCTCTTCGCACTGCCAAAGACAGCTTCCAATACAAGGTTCTGGCTCTGCAACTGGATTTTGGTTTTGAATGGGAGCGTACAAATATGTTTTCGTTCTTGAACACAGTCAGTAGGCCATTCCCCTCCAACCTTTCTCCTCTGGCTAATTTTTTACTGTCTCTGGTATATCTTATGCTGCTTATACTTGCATCAGCATGAAAAAACCAAGAGAGGTATCTATTAGCCACAATTCTACTGAAGGTTAATAAGCTTAGGAAGAATAAATGTAGATTCATCCCAATTGTACATAAACCATAAATGAAACTGAACTTTTGGACTGAACCAGAATTGCCACAAAATTTCATAATGTCCTAGGGTTCCCAACTCTGGGTTTGGAAATACCTGGAGATTTGAGGATGGGGCCAGGGGGTTAGAGAGGGGAAGGACCTTGGCAAAGTATAATGCCATGCAGTCCAACTTCCAAAGCAGCCATTTTCTCCAGAAGTAGAATAAATGTTTTAAATAAATAAGTGATTTATGTAGTCCAGAGACAATTATAATTCCAGGAGATCTCCAGCCCCCCGCCTCTTGACAGCATCTACAGAAAGCATTGCGGGCCCAAAATAGAATGCTGGAATCAGTAAACCCCGCGGTTGCTGTCTCCCACCCACTGATAACTGGCCATACTTATGCCAATAAAGGTATTGTATTTGTATTTGTAACTGGCCATACCTACCTACATCAGTGGGCTTGACTCTCCTTATGGCAAGCTATGATTATTGATTTTATATGCTTATAATGTGTTTTAAAATTTTATTGTATTTATGGAAATGTTGTAACCTTCCCTGAGACCATTTATGGGATGGGCGGGATATAAATGCAATAAACAAATAAATAAAATAAATAAATAAGAAGTGACCACATGTGGTTTTAGCTTATTTTGGGAGTGTTTGGTGCATCCAAAGTCTGAATATGCTTTAAGTGGCAGGAGAACCCATGCCACAGATACAAGCGAAGGCACTAGCCGGCCTCTCTGCCAAAGAACAAGAATACACATACATACTGGATATGCTTCCATGTTCCTTTATGTGACAGCATGATAGACAGATATATTTCTTTAATCATAGACATGGTGTGTATTCTTGTTGTTAGTGCATCTTCCGCCATGGTCCCATTGTATTTCTCTGCCAAAGAAGCACCATTCTAACTAAGGTATGTAGTGTAACCAATAACGAGCAGCTGCTGTCTACTCATGATCAACTAATACAGGAGGAACAACTGATCGATGTATGGCCACATACAGAAATTCCTCCTATAGTCTTACAAAGAAAATTACAACTGTGGAAACCAAAAGCAAGAAAGCCTATTATGTTGGCTATAATCCAGTAAAGTGATTGCAGCAATCTTTTGATCAACTTGCTGGTTCATAGGCTTCAGGAGCCTCCCGTCTCCTTTGGAATGCATGTTCTAGATTTTGTCTGCCAAGTTTAAGCTGCCTCCAAGTGAGAAGGGTGATATAGGATTGCAGCCTTTAAGTGCTAGCAGAAAATCATAGGTTCCATGCACTTGACTCACAAAATTAGACAGCTTCCCTGTGTGCTAAGGCAAGGCAGCCTGTGGCCACTTCAGGATGCAATTAGCTTTTTGAATAATTTTATACAAGAGAGAAAAACACAATTACAAAAACATAAAAGTGCATATGTGGATAAGATTCTACCACAAAATGTCTCATTCCATAGCATTATAAAAAGGACTGTCTTTCTACAAGAGCATCCTACTGGCACTCAAAATCTCTTCAACTTCTATTCAGAGAAGTCAGCTTAGGTGGTAATGCTACTATCCAAATCCATGCAAGCCAATCCAAAATAAACATAATCGTTTTTTGTTTTTCCCATGAGATGCCAATGCACAAGCTTTCTACTATTTCTTAATCAGTATCTATAAATCAACCCTGACTGTTCCCTGGAAGGCCAAATACTGAAGCTGAAGCTCAAATATTTTGGCCACCAAATGAGAAGGGAGCATTCATTGGAGAAGACCTGATGCTGGAAAAGATAGAAAGTTAAGGAAGGACTGCAAAGGATGAGATGGTTAGACAGTGTTATCGATGCAACGAACATGAAATTAAGCAGACTCTGAAGGATGACGGAGGACAGGAGGGCCTGGTGTGATGTGGTCCATGGGGTCGCAGAGAGTCGGACTCGACTGTGCAACTGAACAACAACAAATCTATAATGCTGTCTTTCAAAAACCACAGCAAGGTTACCATTGCTGGATTCCCACTCCCCCCAAAAATCTGCATCTGTGGAAAACACTAAGGAGTTCCCAAAGGACAGAACCAACTAGTTCATCTTCTAGGGTTGCCAAGTCTTCTTACCTTGGCAGCGGGGGAGCCTCGCCGGGCTCTGGGAGCTCCTCAGTGGTGCGTGCGCGCCGCCAGCACATCACAGGAAGTGACGTGCTACGGCGCTCACATTGAGGGCGTGGCCCACATCATCAGAAGGAAAACCATAGTTTTCCCTTTGATGATCTGGGCCACGCCCCCAACATGAGCGATGTGGCTGCATCACCCCTGCGCTTCGGGGGACGGAGCCCCCCGGGGCCCGATTCCGCAGCGGCGGAAATCAGGCCTCCAAAGCGGGGGTTTCCCCGCCCTCCGCCCCCACTTGGCAGCCCTATCATCTTCATGGATTCTGTGCAGGCATACATAGGACTGCATGATTTCAAGCCAGCTGCAAAGAGGAGCTTTCAAGCTTTTCTGAAGAACCTTCTAGGCTCTGGAGTGCTCCCCCTCCCCTCTGTCTATAGAAATCCCTTATCCCGCCCAAAGGGTCATGTGACAGAGGCAGGGCCAGCACTCCTTCCCTCAGTTCTCTTTTTGCCGCCATGAGGAGAGGACTTGCTTTTGTATGCTGCTTCATGGGGCCTCAGGAACAAAACGCCAAGGGTATTTTTTCCCCCATGGAGCATTCTGAAAAACGCGACCTATAAACCAGTAAGATGGCTTTGTTTAAAAAATGTGGGGAGTGCAGCGCTAAAATGGCATAGATTGACTATCATTCCTCCAACCTCCTATGTCTCAGAGAGGACCACAATACAACCACATGCCCAGCTTGCAGATGCCTTACTCTGAAGGCATGCAAAGGCAGAGCTGCAAGATTCAACGCTGCACTTTGGGAGAAAGCCCTAGGTGCCCCAGATCCCTGTGGGGAAAACCGAACCCATACGGACAAGGACTATCGGAACTTCTAATTCATGCCTCCACATCAAGGTTGGAGTTAGAGCTGCCAATGGAAAAGGCTAAGAAAAGGGTTAAACACCCACAACAACCCAACCCAATTGCCATCAACTCAACTTCATTCAGGTTCTCCCAGGAACCAATGAGCCTCGACAACACAACCCTGCTCCCTGACTCAAGATCGTCAATCCTTGCCCCGACTTCGACAGTCAGTTCCCCCACAGAGCTGAGCTTCAACACTGACAACCTTTAAATTGAAATCTCCCTGGAACCATAGCTCACCATCGAGGATAGATGTCAACTCATTCCCGTGACCAGAGACTCCCTCGCCATCAAGAAGGGGGTCACGATCCCCAGGTTCCTCAGAGGATGAAGTCTTTGAGGTACCTCCTATGAACCAACCCACACACAGGATGAAGGGCAATTAGACCCACAGCCACCAAATCAGTGGTCAGTTTAGCAAAATCCATGGGGTCTGTTCCCATCCATGATGCCACCTCAGTGGGCACAATGGGCATCTCTTCAGGCTCCATACCCATGGCAACCTGTGAAATATCACACAAATTCCAGAAAGGACCAAGAGTACCAGTACCACACTGGAGGGGTTCACCGCATCATGGCTCCAATGTAGAGGAGGCACCGTACTAGATTTCGGAGGCAAACTCAGAGAGTGCTTTGATGCCATCGCCAGATGATACAGTAGCTGACCCATCAGCTCCCTAGCCAACAGAGGACCTGAAGATGTGTTCAGAGCAGTTAATTCAAATGGCAAAAGCCCTTAGGCTAGAATTCAGTGCTTTGGAACCACAACTGTCCAAACCGATAATGAAAGTCCTATATAGTCCTGATTCTGGTCCAGTAGCACTCCCATTGCTGCAAGGGATTCAGGACATAGCTTTAACCATCTGGGTAAAACCAGCATCAGCACCAGCATCATCAAAGAAGCAAGAGTCCTCATAGGTGGTACTCAAATAGTTAAATCTCAAGTATTTCTTTCTTCTTTCATGTATCAAGATGTGGAAGTATACATCCTTTAAATCTTCCTATTCCGACACCCTCAAGCAAATGCCATCGTCTCAGAGCTACTACCAGACAAGGAGGGCAGACAGCTTAACCTACCGGGGAGGAAGACCTACTTTTCAGGGGCTATGAGACTAAGGGTGGCTAATTTTACTGAGGTCTTGGGCCACTATCAAAGTTATTATGGGGGGGGGGGGATGTTACCATTTCTAGAATTGCTACAAGTTGAGAAACAGAATGTAGCAAAAGTCCTCATTGCAGAGGAACAAAAATTGCAAAAACAATAGCTCAGTGTTGCAAGGAAGGAGCTGACTGCAATAGCAGGGCTGTGGCCTTTGGCACTGTCATTCAAAGGTATTCATGGTTATGCCCTTCCATTGGATACAAGAGAGAAAATAGAGGATCTCCCATTTGAAGGTCGAGACCTATTCAGCTGAACTGATGTGGTTTTGGATAGGATTAGGAAGAACAAGCTGACAGCAAAATCTCTGGCTATAATCCATTGACAAAAAAGGAGGGTGTAAGAGGCTCATCTTGGACCTAAGGTCCCTAAACATGCATTTAAACCTCTGAAGATTAGGATGCTGTCCATACAAGAGGTGATATCTCTGTTAATGCCCACTGTGTGGTTTGCCACACTAGATTTAAAGAATGTATACTTCCACATCTTGATACATGGTAGAAGTAAGAAATACTTGAGATTTAACTATTTGAGTACCACCTATGAGCACACAGTGCCTCTCTTTGGGCTTGCAACTGCACCTAGCGTATTTACCAAATGTGTAGCAAAAATAACTCACTTGAGGTTGCAGGGTTGTACAGTATACCCCTACCTGAATGTCTGGCTCTTTATAGATTATTCATTAGATAAGCAAATTGAGAACTTGAAGTTGGCCCTACATACAATCCAATCACTTGGGTTTTTGAAAAACTGCGAGAAATCCCGCTTCACTCCCATTCAGTCAATCCACTTCATTGGGGCTTTGTTCGACTCCCACAAAGGGAAAGCATACAGTCAAAGTTACGGTGGCACTTGTTAATAAATGTACGTCTAACACATACTAGTAAGCCAAATATATACAAAAATTACTGGGCTATATGGCTTCCACCACAGCACTGGTCCCACACACTCACTCACACATGAAGCCATTGCAGAATTGGTTCAATAGTTACTATGATCCGCACTGGAAGAAATAATCTGTTCCAGAGCCATAGTTAAGGTCTCTTTTTTGGTGGTATGAGAACCTCCTCAAGGGAACTGCACTAGGGACCTAATCCCTGATGTCCACCTCTTCATGGATGTGTCACTCACAGGTTGAGGTGCTCACTGCCAGTAAAAGGAACATGAACTAAGAAAAAATCTACCTTTCACATTATCTTATTAGAACTGAGAGCTGTCAAACTCACTCTCACTTCTTTTGCAGAGATCCTCAGAGGAAGACACATTCTGACAGAAACAGACAAGAAATGGATGTCACAGCAAAGTTCTACTTGAACAAACAGGGAGGCACAGGATCCCTCCGACTGTACAGAGAAGCCATAAGTATATGGCAATGGACAATAAGGCACAGAGTTCAGTTGACAGCTGTTCATATCACATGGCTAAGCAGCACAGCAGTGGACACTTTAAGCAGAGACACAAGCATAGAGCAAGAGTGGTTGGTATCCCTTTGAGGGATGCCTTCCAGTGGCATTGGCATGGCCACCTTTTTTATGTTTCCCCCACTGGGAACCTCCACAAGGTACTCCCCAAAATAAAGACAGACCAATCATCATGCATCCTCCTAGCCCCTTTCTGGCCCAGGAGGGCATGGTTCCCTACCCTACAGAAACTCGCCAAAGGGAGGCATATGTCACTGCCCCCAAAACAAGACTTCCTCCATAGGGCCTATGTATCAATCTTGGATAGGGTCATTACACCTGACAGCCTGGTTAATCTTACAGTAGAAGGGTTTTCAGAGAAGGTCAAACAGATTATAACTTACTCCTGCAAACCCTCAACAAAAACATCATTTAATTATAAGTGGTAAAGATTTGTACAATGGTGTAATGAGCAGGTCTTTGACCCACCATCGTGTAGTCTGAGTAAAATCTTTGGTTATTTGTTGGGGGGGGGGGTCTAGCGACCTCCTCTATAAAGGTTCACCTGACCACCATCTCAGCATTTCACATCCCAGTCAAGGCTCAACTGATTCTCTCTGATTCAGAGTCCAAAAAGTTTCCTAAAGGTTTATTTAATATGCTTCCACTTCTTGTACCTCCGGTTCCACAATGGAGCTTGTTCTTAGTCCTTGCAAAGTTGATGTATAAACCTTCTGAACCCATGGCCAGTGCTGACTTGTCTTTTTTTCTCATACAAAACCACTTTTCTGTTAGCAATTACTTCAGCTAGGAGGGTGAGTGAACTACAGGTGCTACACTGTGACCCTCCATTAAATTCCACCCAGACAAAGCAGTACTCAGACCTAGTGTAGAATTCCTTAAGGTGGCCTCACAAATCCACCTCAATCAGGACATTACACTCACAGTCTTCTTTCTGTCCCTGAGGTCGCTGTCAGAACAAACACTACACACACTAGATGTAAGAAGGGCACTCCTTTTTTAATTTGAAAAGGACACAAGAATTCAGGAGGAATAGAAACTTGTTTGTGTGCTTTAAGGGACCAAATAAAAGGAGAGTTGCATCAGCATGGTCACTCTCTCAATGGGTAGTCACTACAATAAGAACAGCTTACAACGAAGCCAGAGTTCCTTGCCCTATACTCCTGAAAACTCACTCAACAAGGAACCAGGCATCTTCGGCAGCCTTCTGTGCCAGACTTGCCCTGGAGAATATCTGCAACTTGGTCCACTCCCTCTACATTCATCAAACACTACTTGATGGATGTGGACTCCAGAAGTGAAGCTGCAGTGGGAAAAGTGGTGTTACAATTTTCTGTTGGAATAGCCCACACCCTCCACCTAGGACAAGTGAGCTTGATATTCTCCCATGTGGGCTAGCCATGAAGATGAAAACAGGGTTGAACTTACCTGTAACCGCTGTTCATTGAGTGGTCTTCTGTGCAGGCACACTTCCCTCCCTCATTTCCCTGTGGGCTGCCACCATGCAGGGGCCTCCTCATTGTGGCAAAGGGAACTGAGGGAAGGAGTGCTGGCCCTGTCTCTGTCACATGACCCTTTGGGCGGGAAAGGGGATCTCTATAGACAGAGGGGTGGGAAGCATTCATAGAGTCCAGAAGCTGCTTCAGAAAAGCTTGGAAGCTTCTCTCTGCGGCTGGCCTGCTATCATGCAGACCCACGTGTGCCTGCACAGAAGACTACGTGATGAACAGCGGTTACTGGTAAGTGCAACCCTATTTTCTGGCTTTGTCCAATGATCCTAAAAACAGCAGATATACCCAGTGCAAGAAACAGATCCTGCCACATGCCCCATCTTCAAGAAAATCCAGTACTGAACTCACTAATCAGAACACCAAGGTTTCTGAGACAGAGAAGGATATGCACACTACAGATTTTCAATACTCATTTTTCATGTTATAAATCAGCACAAAGCAAAAAGGTCTTTGGAAGTCCATGAATGCGTAACTAACTCCATACAGAAATCAGAATAAGGGTTACTGGTTTATATCTGAGGGCAGGGTAGATAAAAATCAGTGGCTTAATTAAAAAGTTGGGTTTTTTAATAATTTAAACCAATTTTTTAAAAACATAAAATGCTTTTTGAGGGAAAGAAAAACTATTTAAAAGAGTTTTAAATTAAGTTACATTATAGCTTAATGAAGGCTCTGAATGCAATAGGGATTATAAATTCTTAATTTCTATAGTATGAAACCATATATTCATAAGGTTTAAGAAAATTTTTGTAAATGAGTTCCTATAGTTTCAGGACCAAATTTTATGGGGTTCCTGAGGTGTCTGTATAGGTTTATTCAGGTTACTTTTTCTACCTACGCCAATGAGATTCAGAGCTCAGCCTGGAAGAAAATGCTCAGATGTTCTTAGTTTTACAGATCTCAAGCTGTAGATTTATGTCTCCAGAGAAAACTTGCTAATTTATTAGGTAAGAAATAATTAGACCTCAACCTGACTATCCTTCAAATTTGTGCAGCCAGTCAATTCCTAGCTTCTCTCTAGAAAAAGAAAGTTACAAAAAGTTCCAATGAACAGAAAATACTTGGGAATAGAATAGATATGGACAAGGAGGAGGAGCCTGGTTTTGAAGAGAAAATGCCAAAGGATGATCAAGTGAAGTGGGTTTTTCTGGGGAAATTTGAATCAGAACCTTTCCCCATCCATATTTAAGTATTACTATAATGTTAGGAAAATTTACATAACGTTAGCAAACAAAAGCAATTAGGCAAATACACAGTAGAGAGAAGTTGTCGCTGCATCAAAATTTCATTGTGAGACCAGAATTCCTCTTTGTATGGCTTTCCGCTGGAGCAGAATGGGATGTGGAAACCGCCCTGAAGCAAGTTGAGGAGGGCTACCCCTGCTGTGCTACAAGCCAGCACTGCAGGCCCACTCAGCTCAGTGGGGCTGATAGTGGGCATTACCTCACCCACTGCATCATCCTCCAAACTGGAAGCAGTGCAGGAGGAGACAGCTGGTGAGCTGACACAAACTGCCATGACTGATAAGGAGCCTGGGCCAAGTGGCTTGGCTCTGTCTGCTCCCGGCTAGAAGTGGCCAGCTGGGAATACCAGTTTTTTCTCTTCTAGGTCTGCCTGTCATAAGCTTGAACTGATCTTACACCATTGCTTGTGACAATCAAATTACACCAGCACAACTAACAGGTGAAATTCAATGTCTGCAGTCTCTGTTTGCTACCAGGGTGGAGGACTTGCATAGAGCATTCAGACCTTGGAATCTGCAGCTCTGATAATTCCTAGTCCCCTCCAAGATACTCCGGAGCATCACTGATTACTGTCACTCCCCACTAGCTGACATGTATGATTGGCATTGTCACTTTCATCTCCAAGCCTCATCAGCCTGCTGCTGGTGGAGGCTTAGAACACAAAGCAGACAGGATGGGCTTCCCCCTCCGAGCCTCACACTGCACCATGAGCCAGCTGATGGGGGGGGGCCTTTGGGAAGGAAAGGCTACCAGACGTACATGCTATAGATTGTCTTATATAGAAAGTAGTTGTACACCCCACGAAGGGACTAAAAATCTTGCCTTTAAAAATACTTCACACACACACACACACACACACACATATATATATATATTTCATAGGCCCCCCCCCCCCCCGAATTCATCAAAATAATGTATTTTTCCATTGGGAGGGGAAGATGTTCCTGGGGCAAGGGGACCCTTTCTCCTCAAAATTTTCTGCTTTTTTCTTGGCCTTTGTAACTTTTCCATTTTAGCAGCAGCTACTTCCTATGTCACAAGCAAAGGCAGGTCTTTCCTAATACCTGTTACATTATGTTCTTTCACTCATGATGACCATGTCTGCATCCAAAACTCTACCACTGAGTTATAGTCCCTCTACAAATTTGGATCAGAAGGATTTTCTGGACCTAATTAGGCCTAACCTGGGGACAGAAATTGCTTTGGTGATGCTGGTGGATGACCGTCACTGGGAGAAAAACAGAGATTAAGTGGAAAAGGTGCTGCAGTTTCAGAAAGGGCAACTCAACAATCTGCAACCAACAGTACATTCATCATCTCTAACTGTTCTTCTGTAAAGGCAACAGAAAACTTATTCTGGGTGCCATTATTTATATTATGAACTTCTTAGGTTTGAAATCATGAAGGTAAGTTACTGTATGAATCAATACCATTGTCTGGGGGAGTCAGCCAGCAGGTGGCAATGTGGAGCACAAGGATTCACCCATAGAGTGGATTACTACATATCCTTTTAAAATTTTAATTAGTTATACTCTGCTTTCCTCTCTGATGGGGACCCAACAGAGTTTACAGCCTCCTTTTCCTTGATTTTATCCTATCAACCACTACCCTGTGAAGTGAGCTATGCTGAGTATCACTAATTCATGGATACCCAGAAAGCTGCCATAAAAGAGTGGGGATTCAAGCCTGGATCTGCCTCATCCTCATCTGACATTTTGACCACTGTAACACGTTGTACATGAGGTTACCTTTAAAGAGTGTTTAGATGCTTCAATTATGGAGGGGCTGTGGCTTAGTGACAGAGCACCAAATGCATGCAGAAGGTCACAGATTCATCCCCTGACATTTCCTGTTGAAGCAGCAGGAACAGTTGATGGCAAAGACTTCTATTTAAGACCACCGAGAGCCAGAGTACACAGTACTGACACTGACAGACCCATTTTCCTGTGCCCAACTGTTAAACTGATAAGAAGTTCAACAGAGGTTTAATGGGTGCATGCTGAGACCACATAAAACAAGTCCTGAACTGATTCCTTGTTTCTGGGTTCAGGTTAAAGTGCTACAGTTGACCTTTATAGTCCTTTACATCTTGGGTCTGCAGAACACCTAGCATACTGAGGTCTCATATCAGCGCCCCCACAACTTGTAGTATGGTTGGATGGCCGTAACATTTGGAACTTGCGTGGCATTTCTAAAGATCCGTCTAAGAAGCCTTTGGGAAACAAGTAAAAACATTTTGGTAATTTTCTGAGTTTTTTCAAACTGCAAAACTATTATCCCGTAGTACAGAGGTCCCCAAGCTTTTTGAGTCTGTGGGCTTCTGATAGTGTGGTGAGCACAGCCACAAAATGGCTACCTCAGAAGGTGCCAGTTCACAAAATGGATGGTGCAGCTTACATTCAGTCACACAGTGAAGGTACATTCAGTCACACAGTGAAGGTACATAGTGGTAACTGCTGCCAAAAGCAATGAGTTTTTGAATCTGCATAGCCAATGAGATCTGTAATGGCCAGACAAGAACCTGCGGGGCAAAAGCCCTACCCACTTCTAAAAACACCAGGCAGGCACCTGTAAAAGTGTTGGTGAGTGCCTTGGTACCCCACAGTCATTAGGAACCCCTGCTGTACTATTCCTTTTTATTGTCATAGGGGTTTTATTGTCACAGGGGTTTGTTTTTTTAACTCAGAATTCTGGACACAGCACACTACATTACACCAGTGTATTTCTTCATTATTAAAAGTAATAAATTCTCATTCTCTGAACCTGACTTAGTGAAATATGGCTGTGGTCCCAAAAGGTTACATGTGTGTAAATGGATATGACTTCTTTCCCCCACAGCGCACTGAAATCCACATTTAAGGCTACTGCCTCACAAGCAACTTGTCAAACAGCACAATGAACTTCTACTGGCAAGAATCAAATGTCCTCCTACATACACAGAGGAAGTCGCATAGTATTCCTTAGGAGATGAAAGAATCTGTTCCCTTCTCTGTGTACAGCAATGTGATTATGCACTGGAAGGAACACGCGCACGTAAAGACACAAAACTAAAAACACCGAGGTACTAATTTGAAATATCTACACATGGTAGCTAGACACTACATTCTACAATAAGTTCCTTTGTAACTCAGTCAGCAACAAAAGCCATTAGTTATTGCAAACAGAGGACTTGAAGTCTCAGCTTCTGGGCACAAAGTACTGCTTTCAAAGCTCTATCCAGTTTTTCAGATGGTCAGTCAGCAAGTTTAGTCCAAGGGAACACTTCGGTGAAGTTACTTAACTCTGTCTTGCCAACAAATGCTGTAATCAATTATGTCTCCTAGCAACGTGCAACAAGCCATAGAACTGCCTGAGCAAGGCAAAGTATTTGTTCTTACCCTTAATGCTAGAACAGCAGCTTGGGAATGGGATCTGGACAATTTGTTTTAACGGTAAGAACTGCTATACATTACTTATATATTACCCGTGATGCTTATTCATTCCTTTTAACTTACAAGAGATGTTTAAATAAGCCCTCATTTTTTCCACATTACTCCACGATGGAGTCCCCAAGACAAATACATCTTACAGTCAACTCAAGATGGAGAGAGACAGTAAAACAGCTTTTAAGAATTTGTGGAACATTCTACACTTGATTTTAGACAAAAGGGTGAAATTCCAAAAATCCAAGATTGGGTGAACAAAATAAATGAAGTTTGTCTAATGGTAAAGCTTACATCCCTTCAGAAAGGCCAAAATTTTGATGATTTGAGGACTGTTTAGTTGGTTGTTATTAGGGATAGACATGAACCAAACCACAAAGGAAAATTTGCAATGAATTTTGCCATGTTGGTGGTTTGGGAACAGAGGTTTATGACGGGTTCACTGTCATGAACTTTCACAAACTTTTAGAGCATTTCTTGGATGGAGGAGAAAGTGGGGGGGGGGGTTTAAAGGGACCCCGAGTCACTTTAAACCCATTTTTTCTTTCCTGCAAAAACAGCTGAGTAAAGTGGAGTCTCCCTACCCCTCAGCTGTCTTGGTCTGTCTTGTGCGGTCCTTTTAATCATTAAAAGGACTGCACAAGACAGCCCAAAAAATAGCTACGTGGTGGGGACATGCTCCTGCTGCACAGCTCTGTCGGGCTGTCTTCTGCAGTCCTTTAAAGTTTAAAGGGACTGCTAGAGACAGTCTGAAAGAGCTGTGCAACAGGGAGTGCCTCCCTGCTGTGCAGCTGTTTTTCACACCATTTTGCGATTCCTTTAAACTTTAAAGGGGTTGCACAAGACAGACCAAAACAGACCATTAAACTGTTTTTTGGGCTTCCCGCAAACCCCGTTTTTGCGGGACACAAACCGCACAAACCACTTTGTTTCATGGAGCAGAAGTCCATCAGTGGCCACAAGGTATAGATAGGAACTCCCAGTCTGGGCCAAGTGATGCTCTGTATTTGTGATGCTTGGGGGGGCAACAGTGGGAGGGCTTCTAGTGGACCTCCTGATGGCACCTGGTATTTTTGGCCACTGTGTGACAGAGTGTTGGACTGGATGGGCCATTGGCCCGATCCAACATTGGCTTCTCTTATGTTCTTATGTTCTCCCAGTTCATGGTTCAACCACAAACCACAAAATGAATTGCATTTTCCTGTTCCGTGCCCATCCCTAATTGTTATTAATTGTATTCAGGTGAAATCTGTGTTTCTTGTAAATGTTGGTATTTCTCAGAAATATCATTTTAGAAAGCCCGCCCCCATGTAAACCTTTCTGAAAAGCAGTTAAAGAGGCAAACTTAAGTGCTCAATTTGTACGTACTGCAGTGTTGGATTACAACCATGAATATAGCAAAGAGTTGTTGTTTTTTTGCTTTCCTGTCCAAGAGAGATACTATAGTCAGAGGCCAAGTTATATGTACTTGCATCTTTTCCCCAGGATGGTGTGTATGAAAGGAGTTTTAGAGAAGATTTTCAGAAAGAAAATAGCATGGAGAGAAAAAGTAAGGAACATGTTCTCCTATCACCAAGTAGTCTTCTGCTTCAAAAAGATGCAATCCCTAGAAAATAGTTTGCAAAAATCCACCGTATCAGCCTCATCAGCATAGCTAAAATATTCATGCTACATAGAAACATCTCCTACATCTGTGTGCATGCACACATACAATATGAGGAGCACAGTGGTAATCTATATAGTACCAACATTAGGTAAGCAGTTTAAGCATCCTCCCTGAAACACCCAGCCTTTAGAAGCCTTTTCAAAAATCAGTTTCTGCTTAGACACGCTTGCACTATCCCTTCAGACAGTTTTTCTTCTTCTCATTGACCCCCACATACACTTTAGCCATTATCCTGAAGTTATGGGGGGGGGACCATTCATGCATTGCTCCACTATGGTTGACCAACAGAACCTCGTTGTCAGCTTCCCCAATTACTGAAATGTACATATTTGCTAACAAAGACAAACATTGGGAATTCTACCTATTCTTCGTAGTTTCTATTTACCAACCATCAAGCAAAAGAATGTAGAGCGGAGCTATTGTCTCCAAGATATTATCATAGTTAAACTTACATAGCAATACCTCTCTGAGAAGAAGAACCTTCTCATCTAGTTTCAACAGGCTCTGCACATCCCTTCTAACTGGGAAGACCTTACAACATACTGATGTAGGTTGTATAAAGCCATTACAGTAATGTAGGAGTGTAGATCTGGATTATAAGCCTATCATCACATATTTATATCGCATTGTATATCGAACGGCCACAAGATGGGATGTGTATATTCCTTGTTCAAGAAGAATATGCACATTTCAACTAGAACAAAGTCTTAGTCCAGTGGCACCTTTTAGACCAACAAAGTTTTTTTCTAGGTGTAAGCTTTTCTGGGTGTAAGCTTCTGGGTATACCCAAAATAAAACTTTGTTGATCTTAAAAGTGCCACTGGACTCAAACTTTGTTCTGCTGCTTCAGACCAACACAGCTACTACCCATACGAATCAAGTTTCAACTAGGTAATACTACCACAATTTGGCTTACAGTGACCTCACTAAACCACCCTGTCATTAAACTGCCCTGACCTGGAAGGTCCAGCCTAGCTCAATGTTATCTGATCTTAGACACTAAGCAGGGGCTGACCTGGGGTAGTACTTGGATGGAAGACCCACCAAGGAAGTTCAGGATTGCTACAGAGACAGGCAATGTCAAACCACCTCTGTTCATCTCTTGCCTTGAAAACTCTATGGGGGGTCAGCGTAAGTCGGCTGTGGCTTGATGGCACTTTCCACCAGCATTGCAAAAACAAGTGACTACGAAAGTTTTCCTTTCTCTTGCCATTTTTAGGGAGCCCTGTGTTCCACTTGGCATACGGAGAATCCTCAGCTCACGCTTCATCTGAAACAGACCCTGCCCTGCATGAATGAATGAGCTCAGAGCACACACGACAGGTAGGTGGCTGGATTATGTCACACTAATCTCTGAGTCATAGCGTTAAACAGCAGAACACACATTATGAATACAATGGGTTTTACCGTATCAGTGACAGCTGGTATGGCAGACAACAGGGCAGTCAATAGTAGGCAGAGCCAACAAATTCTGGTTGTGTCCCCATCTTCTTCGCTTGCAATAACCAAAAAAAAAGGCACTGCAGTCCAGCTTCTTAACTCATCCCTATAAAGGTGCCAGGCAGCCTAATGCGACCTCTCCTATGTGTGTACATCATTAGGCATACCTAATGCAGAAAAGGGATCCTGCAACACACTCCCCTTTCCTAAAAGCCAGTACTCAGTACCCTAGTAAGAACAGTAAGGTTTTCATCCTTTTCAGAGCCAGCCCGAAAGGCCAAAAGACGTTTTTGCCTCCTTGCAGTGAAAGAGAAATTGCTGCAACAGTAGGATTTCACTGTGAGACACATCTGCATGAATCCTCCTAGGGCTGGTGTGCCCAAAAGCAGATGAGTGCCCTTGAGAAAGATAGAGGTCCTTCTTACTAGCACCTCTATCACCAGAGACCAGATGTGAAGCAAGGTACTGCATCCCAATATACTATCCAGTTTGGTGTAGTGGTTAGGAGCGCAGACTCTAATCTGGGAGAACCGGGTTTGATTCACCACTCCTCCTCATGCAGCTGCTGGTGTGACCTTGGGTCAGTCACAAGTTCTCTCAGAGCTGTTCTCTCAAGAACAGTTCTCAAAAGACCTCTCTCAGCCCCACCTACCTCTCAGGGTGTCTGTGAGGGAAAAGGAAAGAAGATTGATAGCCGCTCTGAAACTCCTTCAGGTAGTGAAGGGCAGGGTATAAATCAAAATCTCCTCTTCTTCTATTCCAAAGGATGAATTTGCAGGATGTCCCACAAAAGAAACCAGCTCTCATCGTCTTGCCCAACTGTTACCTGGCACTGCTGTATCGGACTACTACACCAGTGTTCAACCATAACCACAGACTGAAAGAGAAAGCAGAAGCTGCTGTCTTGCTGCTTTTACCCATTTTTGTTAGCTACCTGTAGTTTTCTCACAGAAACCCATGCCATTTTTTGCTTCCTTAAACTGTCCGATGGGGTTGCTCTGGACTCTATTGTGAAAATGCTGTTACTTAAGTGGTTGCATTCAGATTTCATAACGGAGCCAATAGCAGCTTCACGGGGCCATTTGAGGAAGTCAAAGCGGCACAAAGGAGAGGCTGAAGCCCCTTCTGCTTGTGCTCCACAGTCGTGAGGAGAAAAGGGCACATCAGGAGGCACAAACTCCCACTAAATACCTGATGCAAAAATCCTTGTGCTGTCCAAACACAGGGCTTTGTAACACGTGAACCGGTCCTGAAGATGGACACTAGGCCTGTTTTTGCTTCTGCTGTTGTTTTTGCCGACCAGTCACAGCTGACCTATGGTGACCCCAGAGGGTTTTCAAGACAGGAGACATTCAGAGGTAGTTTGCCATTGACTGCATCGCAACCCTGGCATTCCTTGGAGGTCTCCCATCCAACCAACTACTAGGCAGGGTCAACACTGCCTAGCTTCTGAGTTCTGATAAGATCAGGCTAGCCTAGGTCTGGTACAAGCTCAATCATCAAAGAATTTCACTTACTTCCCAAAACAGCTCCCCATACACCATATAGATTACTGTAATGCGCCCTATGCAGGGTGCCTTTGAAAATGGTTCAGAAAGTCCAACAGCCACACCAGCCAGGCTACCGTCAGGTGTTATTTAAAGGGACTGTATCATCCTGTGCTGAAAGATCTGCACTTGTTACTCATCTGTTTCCAGGCATAATCCAAAGTGCTGGTTCTTACACCTTTAAAGAAAAACAGATTGTGGCCAGGATACCCAAAGGAACATCGCCTCCTATACTATCCAGCCCAATAAGACCTGCCTCTCAAGTCTTAATCTCTGTAAACCACCCCCCAGCCCATCAGAGGGGAGGCAGGTGGCAACGAGAGACAGGAAATTTTCTATGCTGGCACCTCACCTCACCCTCTGGCTCATCTGTTGCCACTTTACTTCCTTTTAAGTGCCAAGCTAAACCACCTCTCTTTACCCAGGCTACTAATCAAGGGTTTTATCTTATCAGCTTTTGTTTTATGGGTAGGTTTTTATGTTGCTTATGTCCAATGGTTTCTGTTTTAATATTGTGGGTTTTTAATTGTGAGCTTCCTCAAAAGCAGGACTCTGAAGAGGCAGCATAGAAATGTTCTTTTAAAAATGCCAAAATGTATTCTTTCAATCTGAAGTTTTTAAAAACCATCCACCCTAATTCATAGGTTCATGTATGCAACATGCAGATCATATTTAGCAAAGTCGTATTTGTAAAAACTACTGTACGCACAGCATTTCCATGTATATCACTGGACTGGGTCCCAAGACAGGACAGACCAGCTGCCTCCCCCAGCAACTTGATTTTAAAACTCAGTATTTTTAAATGTAAATGAGTACTCTACAGGCCACTGGCAAAGCCAGCTTTGTATAGTTTTTTGTATACCATTTTGTAATTCATAAATGGACTCCTGGCATCTCGTAAGAACTCTGCAGAACAGTGCTGAACATTTCCCATTACACACTGTCCTCCTTCTGAAGATGTGGTTAGAATTCAGACTTGTCTTTCTTGCTAAGTGCCTTGACAGTACCACTGACTAGACCTGTTTGGCTCCATCATTTGATGAGATCAATTCAAGAACAACATAATGCAAGCAAGTGCCTGAAAAAAGCATCATGCCAAGTACAAGTACCACATTTCAGAGGACAAGCTGCAATCATTTCCATTCCCAACATCAGAGAGGGCAATTAAAGAATGCATTAAGAAGTGCGTCAAGAGAAGCATCAGCAAGGGAATAACATCCAGCACAGAAGTGATAGGGAGAAGAAATTTACTCAGGCAGCGCATTCGGTGGCTCAGCAAAGCAGTGATGAATGATGCTTTAAAGAACTTTAAATGAGGCTTCTTTGAGAATGGATTGTGTACAGGGTCTCCATGAAAACTGCACCAAATCTCTGTTCCAAAGCTGGATTCCTGAACTGGACCTGGAAAAAGAAGATGGAGGTTCCTAATTCTGATAAATCCATTTGGATGAAGTTATAGTTGCCATACAAAGTTCTCTTGTAATGTCATTTAGGATCACCAGGAAACAGCAAATAATACCTTTCAGAAGCGACTTCCTAAAAACTTGTAATTACCTTATAATAATAGATTCCAAGGAATGCCATCTATGCAGTCCCCAAGCTGAATGCCTAGAACCATAAAGGCTGCATTCCATGCACACTAATGTTGCTGAAATTACATCTTTCTTTCAAGTAAATGCACCCAGGATCACACTGATAATCAGAGGAAATGGTACACTCTGAAAAACCTGTGTAGGCTTAGAGTTAGTTGGGAACGTTCTGGCGTGATCTGTGTGCAGTCTGGTCAAAGCGAGCAGAATACAGATACACCACACCAGCAACACAGAGCTGACCTCCGGAATACAAAGTATTGTTTAAATCACTGAATTTAATAGTGTCTGAAACATGTCCACTCTGTTTATCCACACAAATAAAATGTCACACTCGCATGACTGAGCATCTTGATCGTTACAGCCTTTAACAATACCAAGTTTCTAGCCCTTATGGCTGGAAAGATAGGTACTGAAGTGTCAGGCTATGCCTTGTGAAGCCACAGGTTGCTCAGCATTATCTCTAAAAGGTCAGGATGCTGATCACCTACTTCATTCATTAACCCATCCTCCCCATGATTGATTGATTGATTACTTTAGGTTTGTGAATCGCCCAGTCCCTGTACACACAAGGCTCTGGGTGATGTACAATAGTTACAACAATGTTAAAATTCATACAATCTGTGTCAATTACATAATCTCAGAGGATGTCAATAATTTTCTTTGTACCACCCCGGAGTGCGTTGCTGTCTCGTTGGCAGGGCGAGGAGGGGGCCGAAGTGCAAAGACGGAAAAAGAAGAAGAGGGTGCCAGCCATGATGGAACCATTGCTGTCCTCAGCCGAAAGCCTGGAGAAACATCTCTGCTTTACAGGCCCTGTGGGATTTGGCCTGTAAAGGGCCCTGGCGGTATTTGGCAGAGTCCCACCAGGTTGGAGCCAGGGCCAAAAAAGCCCTGGTTCTGATCAAGGACAGCCGGATACCTTTAGGGCCAGGGATCACCAGTGGATTGTTCTCAGTGGAGTGTAACGCTCTCTGAGGGATATGCCAAAAGAGGCGGTCCCGGAGATATGCAAGTGACAGACAAAGACTTTCAAAGCCTTGAAAGTCAATACCAAAACCTTGAACTTGACTCAGTATTCCACTGGAAGTCAGTGTAGCTGGCACAGTACTGGTTGTATATGTGACATCTGTGGCATTCCCGTTAGGACTCACACCACTGCATTCTGGACCAGCTGGAGCTTCCGGGTCAGTCTCAAGGGCAGAGGCCAGCATACAGCCAGTTACAGTAATCCAGCCAGGAGCTGACCGTTGCATGGATTGCGGTGGCTAAAAACAGGAACAGGAAAGAAGCTAATTGCTGAGCTTGGTGTAGATGAAAAAACACAAGTCTGGCAATATTTGTGACCTGGGCCTCCATAGTTAAGGAAGCATCTGGGATCACACCCAAACTCATGACTGATTGTGCCAGTGCTAGTAGTGCCCCACCCAGAGTGGAAAGTCTATGCCCTAATCCTGTAGTTCCCCCCCAGCCACAGTGAGTATAAACGGGCAATTTTCTCAGTGGAGGGTGGTAAGCAGTGGGGTACTGCAGGGATCAGTACTTGGTCCACTGCTTTTTAACTTGTTCATTAATGATTTGGAGTTGGGAGTAAGCAGTGAAGTGGCTAAATTTGCGGATGTTATGAAGTTGTTCAGGGTGGTGAAAACCAGTGAGGATTGTGAGGCACTCCAAAGGGATCTGTCAAGGATGGGCAAGTGGGCATCAACATGGCAGATGGGGTTCAATGTGGCCAAGTGCAAGGTGATGCACATTGGAGCCAAAAATCCTAAATATAAATACACATTGATGGGGTCTGAACTGGCAGAGACTGATCAAGAGAGAGATCTTGGAGTTGTAGTAGATAACTCACTGAAAATGTTGAGACAGTGTGTGACTGCAATAAAAAAGGCCAATGCTATGCTGGGGATTATTAGGAAGGGTATTGAAAACAGGTCAGCCAATATCATAATGCCCCTACATAAATCAATGGTGCGACCTCATTTGGAATACTGTGTGCAGTTCTGGTCACCACATCTTAAAAAGGATGTTATAGCTTTGGAAAAAGTGCAGAAAAGGGCAACGAATGATAAAAGGGTTGAAACACTTTCCCTATGAGGAAAGGTTAAAGCACTTCGGGCTCTTTAGCTTGGAGAAACGACGACTGAGGGGTGACATGATCAAGGTTTATAAGATTATACATGGGATAGAGCAGGTA
>NW_015167121.1:27893-40573 GCF_001447785.1 Gekko japonicus | reverse complement strand
GGGGGGTCAACAGTGGGAGGGCGTCTAATGTCCTGGCCCCACTGGTGGACCTCCTGATGGCACTGGTATTTCTGGCCACTGTGTGACACAGAGTGTTGGACTGGATGAGCCTTTGGCCTGATCCAACATTGGTGTCTCTTATGTTCTTAACCTCAGTCTTTATTGGGTTCAGTCTATCTACTGTTTTTTAACCATCCCATCATGGCCTCCAAACCCTGAGACAGATTATGCAAGCAGTACTTTTTTTTTAATGTACCAAGTACAAAAAGCCCTTGTAAACTACATTCATTACCATCTAAGCTGGGGTGTCCAAACATATGGCCTGTGGGCTGGAACCGGCCCCGGCAAGGCTCATATCTGTCCCACAAGCAACTGGCTCCCTCCTGCTTTCTTTTCTGGGGCTGCTGCTGTGTTGCAGCTCTCTTTCACCTGGCTCCCTCAGTTATTCTCTCCTGCTTCCTTCTCCAGGGCTGCTGCTGCATCATAGCTTGCTTTGGCCCAGCTCTCTCCTGCTTCCTTCTCCATAGCCAGTTTGGTGTAGTGGTTAGGAGTGTGGACTCTAATCTGGGAGAACTGGGTTTGATTCCCCACTCTTCCACATCTAGCTGCTGGTGTGACCTTGGGTCAGTTACAAGTTTTTTCAGAGCTGCTCTCTCAAGAGCAGTTCTCTCAGAGCTCTCTCAGCCCCACCTACCTCACAGGGTGTCTGTTGTGGGGAGGGGAAGGGAAAGGAGATTGTAACCCTTCTTACATAAGAAAGGCAGGGTATAAATCCAGTCTCTTTCTTCTTCTTCCAGGTCTGCTGCTGTGTTGCAGTTTACTTTTGCCCAGCTCCTTCAATCACACAAAAGAGACAAAAAGCCAAGCCTCCCTTCTGTCCATTGACTGAGGTCTCCTCCCCATTCCTCCTCCTTTAGGGAGGAAGGGAAGGTGAGGGAAAAAGAGAGAGAACGAAGTTGGAGTCCCATTGCACCTTTAAGATCAACAAAGTTTTATTCCAAGTATAAGCTTTTGTGTGCATGCACACTTCTTCAGAGGGAGGGAGGGGGGATTCTTCTGACAAGCACAATTTACATTGAGATCGCCCTACTGCTGTTTACTCTGAGATGTGATCACACACACATTTGAAGAGGGTGCTTGGTGAGATTATCGCTCCAGTAATAGGTTTAACAGCGGATGAACTGGTAAATGAAATGGAGTCAGCCTATAGGGCATACTCCAATTACATTAAAAAAATAACCTACCTGGAGAAATAGTGGTCAGGTTTGTAAGAAGACAAACCAGAGATGCCATTTTAAAAGCAACTTCAGCAACTCCACTGAAAATGGGAAATGTAACCATTAAAACCTTAAAGAACATTCCATTTGAAATTAGACAAAAGAAGAAAAATTACAAGGACTTAATTTCTTTTCTTCAAACTAATGGGATATCGTAGAGGTGGGTGGTTTTGGAGGGTGTCATCTTTAAGATCAACGATAGAAGAGAGAAGATAGACTCCACTGTTAAAGCCAAAGAATTTGAGACGTCAGCTGGAGACAGACGAAGAGTCCAAAGAGGAAGAAACGATGTCTAGTGACCTCGGGAACGGAAGAGGATTCTGCGGCAGAAAAGGGTGCAGGACCGGCCAGAGTGGTATATGATTTTAGAGACAGAAAGCCGAAATAAAGGCAGAAGGACTTGGAAAATGGACTTTTGAAGCGAAGAATAAGATGATCAGAGATTTCTCTCATAACAACTAACAAAATAACATATAAATAGTGAATTGTTATAAGCAAGAACTCTACAAGTATATTGTGATACTAAAACTAATTGTACTAACATTTTTACTAACAGTGAAAAGATCTCCTTCTCTTTCATTATCATCAATATCACTGAGTGGATTTTGCCCAGTTTGAAATCAACACATTATGTCACTTGGAGATTCCCCCTCTCCAGTTCTAACAGATGAAGGGGTGGGGGGGAGGAACCTAACAGCGCAGCTTACAGTCTTTATTAGTGGAAAGGAGCAAGAATCCAGTAGCACCTTAAGGTCTAACAAAATTTGTGGCACAGTATGAGCTTTTGCAAGTCACTGCTCACTTCTTCAAGTACAACTAGAACATGAGTCCATTGTTCCTTATATCTTAGAGGGTGGAGTGATTTCAGATGCAGAAGGACAATAGCAGGTGTTGGCGATGAGACAGGAAACCTAAGTCTCCGTTCAATTCAGGAGGATGCGTTGTCTTGAGCTTTATTATCAGTTCCAGTTCAGCAGTCTCTCTTTCTAATCTCCTTTTGAAATTCTTTTGTAAGAGAACTGCTACTCTTAGGTCAGCAACTGAATGTCCTGGAAGGTTAAAATGTCCCCCCACTCGGTTTTTGAATGTTGTGGTTTCTAATTTCAGACTTATGTCCATTTATTCTTGGCATCTTTATGGACTGAATCCTCCCGGACTGAATTGAGGCCTAGGTTTCCTGTCTCATTATTAGTGCTGGTATCTCCATGCCTACTACTCCTCTGAATACCATACCTAATCCGATCAAGCCTTCTATTGTCATACAACATCTGAAATCACCTTTATAAAGCTTATATCTCTGGTACCTCGTGTTACATTTCATGGCACACATGGTGCAGCCCAACAAAGTGACGTTTATGTCAGATCCAGCCCTTGTAACAAATGATTTTGACACCTCTGATCTAGTGTTCACCTGTTTACTCCTCTACAAGGTATTAATACTGCAGTCACAAGAGTTTCTTTCCTTTATGAAGATGGAATACAAATATCCTGTTTCCTATAGTTATAAATTTTACAGAAGTTTTGAAAACTTGGGGGGGAAAGCCCCCTCCCCCATCAGAAACACAGAGAAATCAGGAGGTGGCTGAAATATATTGTCCTCTTATCAAACATAAACTCATTTTACTGCTTTAAGAACGGAGAATGTATCATTCTTGTCAGAATATAAAACTGTATTCTTTGCCATATTTATGAAATTTAAAAGTACAAATTACTTAGTTTTGTTCAAACACTGCAAACACACCCAATACTAGAAAGACTCTTGCATTGTAAACACATATACTGTTGAAGTAGAGAAAAAGTTCAACAGAAGTAGTTTTTATAGTTATTTATTTCACTTTATTTATTCACTTGTTTCACTGAGACTCAAAGCAGATTACAAATTTAAACACAAAAGAAAGTTTATTCTTTGGACTGAAAATAGCATTCACCATTAACATTGACAATTGTAACATTTAGAACTACCAGCAGATTCGGATACCAAGTTTAATATAATATTCAATTGTTAAAAGGTGTATCGTGGGTAGTTGTGTTATCAATTGTTTGCCAGTTGCTGCAGAATAGCTCATGTATCTCCTTCTAAGTGACTTGCTTCCCAGCACGGAAGAGAGAGGGGGAAGTCCAAAGCGATTTCCCCCCACAGTCTGAACAGTCACTTTACTTTCTAAAATAACAAATTAAATGAAAGCAAGCCACTGAAAACTGTTGATGATCTTATATCTGTAACATTTTAAGAGTCGTTCTTAGCTCCTAAAGACTAGCCCTGCACTAAGCTTCTCCCCTCCACACCTGGGAAATATTCTAGCAGATTCATGCAAACCCTGAAAAATCCAGTCACCTCTATCTCATGTTACACCTGTAAGGCTCTTCAGGTTTTTTAAAACTGCAGCAATATAAGCAACAGGAATTAGTTCTGTTCTTTTGTGCTCGCATAATGTTGACATCTGAACTGGGGACCTGCATGCACCCCACAAGGAGAGGATATGCTGACACCACCAACTCGGGGAAAACCCTCGCTGGAGATGTTAATAATTTGTGCAAATACAGGAAAACACAGTTCACTTGCACTACCCATATTTGTACCCATGAACCAAGGAAAAGGGCATTTCAAAAAACAATTTTCCTGTAGAGTTGGCATTAATACTTCCAGGTATTCTTTCCTGATGAAAAAACAGGCTCATCTAGAGATGGTAGTGGGTAAGGTACAGCATCCGTGCTGCTGGTTGAAATGAAGAGAAAGGTTGTTCAGAGGCACCTGGCTGCACTGGATGAGTACAGATACCCCAGGCCAGATGGTATGCACCCAAGAGTTCTCAAAGAACTTTCCAGAGAGCTTGCAGATCATTTGTCCATCATCTTCAAGACATCTTAGAGGCAACAGATGTGCTATCCCAATCTTCAAAAATAAGGAGGGAGGATGACTCAGAAAACTACAGGCCAGTCAGTCTGACCTTTGTCCCAGAGAAGACACTGAAGCAGATTTTAAAGGAGTAAATCTGCTGGCATCTGAAGGACATCTTGGTGACCCAGGGAAGTCAGCACAGATTTGTCCCCAACAGGTCTTCATTTCCTTCTTTGATTGAATGACAAGCTTATTGCCTCGTGTTGTTTACCTGGATTTCAGTAGAGCATTTGACAGGGTTCCCCATGACGTTCTGATGGGTAAACTGGAGGGCTGGAGACTGGACTCTAGGATAGTTAGATGGATAGGGAACTGGTTGGACAAACACACCCAAAAAGTAGTTGTCAATGGCATTTCATCTGATTGAAGGGAGGTACCCAGTGGGGTGCCAAAGTGCTTGGTTCTGGGCTTGTTACTTTTCAGTATTTTTGTAAATCATCTGGATGAAAGGATAGAGGGGCTACTCATTAAATCTGCACACAATTCCAATTGGGAGGAGTAGCAAACATCCCAGAATCGGCCGGCGCTCAATCAACCAACATTTACTGGTTGTGTCCCCGGCCCCAAGGATGTCCAACTAACCTTAACCAGGGCCTGGGCCTTTTCTGCCCTGGCCCCACCCTGGTGGAACAAGCTCCCACGTGAGATCAGGGCCCTGCGGGATCCATTACAATTCCACGGGGCCTGAAAAACAAAGCTGTTCTGCTGGGCTTTCGGTTGAGGCAGTGGATATCCAAAATACATCTTCGGCCTCCCCTACTGAAATTGCTGACTCAGGATCAGCTTAAACTGAGCATAGTGACATGAACCCTTGATTGTGATTCTTATTACTGTTTTAAATTAGTGTTTAATTATTTTAACTACTGTTATTGAGTTTTGTGATTTTGTAACCTGCCCTGAGCCCGTTCATGAGGAGGGTCGGATAAAAATTGAATTGAATTAAATAAAAAAAATAAGACAGAGATAGTACTCAAAGAGATCTGAACACACTGGAAAAGTGGAAAAATTCAATAAGGAAAAGTACAAGACACAATTCAACAAGGATAAATGTGGAGTTCTATATCTGGGTAACAAAAATGAGAAGCATGCATACTTGACAGAGGAAACACTTCAGGGTAGCAGTGCGTGTAAACAAATTTTTGGGGTATGGGCAGACTGTAAGCTAAATATGAGGCATCAGTGTGATGCAATGGCAAAAAGGCTAATGCGATCTTAGGGTGCATCGACAGAGACATAACATCCAAATCACAAGGTGTCATAGCCCCACTGTACATTGCATTGGTCAGGCTGCATCTGAAGTACTGTGTGCCATTCTGGAGGCCTCACTTCAAAAAGGATGTGGACAGAATGGAGTGGCCGTGGGAATATTCAGTCTGCAGCACAGAAGGTTGAGGGGGACATGACTGATCTCTTGAAGTATTAGAAAGGCTGTCACTTAGAGGTGGGCAGGGAGGTGTTCCTGTTGGCAGCAGGGGATAGGACTCACAATAATGGATTTAAATTACAGGTAGGTACCATCCAGGCACTATAATAATTATTATTATTATTATTTTATAATTAGAGTAGTTCAGCAGTGGAATCGGCTGCCTAGGGAGGTGGTGAGCTCCCCCTCACTGGCAGTCTTCGAGCAGCAACTGGACGAACAACTGTCAGGGATACTTTAGGCTGATCCTCCACTGAGCAGGGGGTTGGACTAGATAGCCTGTATGGCCCCTTCCAACTCTGTGAGTGTAAGTATGAAATTATTCTTTTATAATTTTGCATATCAATGTAGTACAGCAGGACTATAGAAGCACATGCATACACACATGTACAATAGAAGCCTATGGTCTGCTCTGTGGAAACGGCACACTGCACGTATTATACTCCATGTAAAAAGGTAAAGGTTCCCTAGCTCGAAAGCCAGTTGAAACTGACTCTAGGGTTGTGGTGCTCATCTCTGTTTCAAAGCCGAAGAGCTTTGTCCAAAATGTCCAAAGACATTTTCGTGGTCACGTGGCCGGCATGACTAAACACCAAGGCGCACAGAACGCTGTCACCTTCCCATTGAAGTGGTACCTATTTATCTACTTGCAATTTCTTGCTTTCGAACTGCTAACATGTACACATGGTTATAATCTGTTGTCATCTTCCTGCCATATGTATATGGGACAAAACCAGGTGAGCACAGTCTTATAGTAACAGTCTATGAAGTTAAATGATTTTACTCTATCCTTGGGGCAACCACACCTGTGAAGTGGTCCCTTTAGCATGTTTTTATAAAATAAAAACTTTAATAGTGATAGAACACACACCTGAGAATAAACTAGATTATCAAAACACAACTTGGTCATCACAATAGGTTAGTAACAAGATGGTTATACCAGTGGCAACACGTGAAGCCCCACTTCGCAGGGGACGAGCCCACCCCACCCCTCCACACCAGTTCTGAAAAACAGGGTTCATGCTGGCACGAGGAATAGCTGAAATGTTGGCTCCTGAGCAGTGTTCCCTCTAAGCTGAGTTAGTGTGAGTAGCTCACCATTTTCCAGCCTCCAGCTCACACGTTTTTGTCTCAGCTCAGGAAGGACGGCTCCAGAGCAAACTAATTTATGTAGTAGCCAAATCGCTTGCTCACAACTTTAATGCCAGTAGCTCACAAAGTAGAATTTTTGCTCACAAGACTCCTGAGTCCTGAGTAGTCCACAGCTTCTCGCTTTACCTTTTCAGTGTTGGCACACTGCTCCCACTTTGCCAAAGGAACACAAGTGCCAAATGTAAGCACGCAAGCAAATGACTCAATATTAAACATGCATGAATGAAGGCAATTTATATCCTGAAGTACATGATTGATCAATACATGCGTTTAAAGCTACACCCAATTAAATTAGGTCGAACTATAACTGATTGGCCACCACTCTGAATGCACATATTTGCCCTGCTCTACTCTACCCAGCAATCCCTTCTGACACTGGGAAGTAGATTCCCAGGTCTGCAGGATGCATGCGGAGTGTGAGCTACATGGATAATGGGGCTACAACTGGTAGGCGGGAAGTGGCAGGAAGGGAGGAGTTACGCCACCTTCCCCATCACTAGTGCAGCAGCAGCCCAACATGGGCCTGGTGAGTCTAGGAAATCTGCTTTCCAGGAGTCAAGTACACAGAGAGATATGGCAAAGGTCCTTCTGAGGGTAGTAGTTCAGACTCAACCCAATATAGATGTATCTTTTTAAGGCTGGAAACGACTAGGACGTTCTAGGCTAGCCATTCCCCTCATTCCTAAAGCAATATATTCCACTCCTCCCTAACATATGAAGTGGCCCTCTACCAACCCACCCACTGATCCATTGAATCCAGCACTGCCCACTCAGACTGGAAGTCGCTCTCCAAGGTCCCAGGCAAAAGTCTAACAAACACTGCTTTCCACAATCATTTTAAACAATATTGCCAGGGACTCACTGTGCCATGGACCTTCCTTGAGCATTTGCCCTTAACAGAGTTCAACTGGAACTTATGGGCATCTCACCCTTCTTGAGAGTAGCAAACTGGTGGTTTGCAGATAGTCTCCCATCCAGGTACTAGCTAGGCTCAGATCTACTTAATTTTATTGCATGATCTACAAAACAAAAGCCACTTATTTTTGAGCATCTTAAAGGTATTTCTCAACTTTTTGGTTTCTGGATTCTGTGATGAGCCAACCAACGAATCTCTCTCTCTCTCTTTTTTTTCTTCCCCCAATCTAGGTACATCCACTCAGACGCAGGCTTTAATATGCCTTCAACTAAAGTTATTCCCAGTTGCATGTGTACAATTACAGTCTGAAAGATGCAACACCTGGTCATTTCAAACAATTCCCGGGGCTAAAGGGCACGTTGTAGGTACACTCACTTCCAAAATCCTCCAGCTGTTTTCACATGCAATATTAAATAGCATATTTAAGCCTCTCTGATACTATTTGGATTTCACATGAACGTTTCCAATGCACATCATAATTTAATACCACAGAACTAGACCAAGATGGCTCACAGCAGAGCTCAAATGATGGGCCCAGGCCCTTTACTATTGCAATGGGCCACCATAGCTAATGTTTTAAAAGGCTCCACAGGGGCCATGTCTCTTAACCTCCACCAACTCTCAGTTTCTCTGTAGGCTCCAGCTCCGTACTAGTTTGTATACTCAGTACAGGTCCACTCATGTTGTGACACCAGACGGAACTTCTCTTTAGACCAGCTGGCTGTCACAGACTCCCTCCGATATGCAGTGGCCTTATTAACGGCTTTAAAATTTGCTTTCTGTCTGTGCAGTGACAGAATCCAAGAGAATTCTGGCCCCAAGGTGAGCAGCACCCATTCATGTTGGGTGAAAAGGGTGGAATCCAACCCAAGTTGGCATCAAGCCACACAAAGAAAGACTGAATTCTATTTGGCTTGAAGGGCCCAGAACTTCTGACGCACAAAAAGATTATGAGGGCCAGCTGGTCTCAGTTTCATGAAAGTCCAGAATGGGCAATGAACGCTTTCCTGAAAATCAGTCAGACTGGAATTAGGGGGATGGCAAGAAGATAGCCTTAAGCCCAGAACTAGGCAAGGCCTGCAAATGTTTATTTTATTACAGTGTGGAGAAGAGATGGACTGGGCCAGAAATTTGACTAGCAAAAAGGAATCATCCACTGATGCCCCATTACATCCATCTGGCCTCTCAACCGATAGTCCTTTTGTGAGGGGAAGACACTACTGGGTAGGCCTAGCATCACAGCATTTCCTCCTCTGGATGCCAGAAGCACTCTTCTTACCAAAGGGAAGAAGGTTTTTTATTATAGATGCTGCATTTTGCTTGTTGGTAATAGGAACAAAAGAAAGTACCATTCACCAGAGCACTGACTTAGTTCTCCAAAAAGAAAGAGGTTGTTGGTGTTGGCAGAGTAACTAACACAGCAAAGGCACACAGCCTGACTAATGTGTAGATAAAGGGTTTTTTTATGAACTAGTCAAGAGGGGAGAGAGAGAGTGTCCTAACTACACCACTAGTTGAAAACAGAGAAAGAGAGACTAAGTGTGGAACCTCTGAGAATGAGTATATTGCCCTAAGAGCAGCAATCTGGAGACAGACAAGGAATAACACTTAATACACACAAGGGTATGTGCGGTCCAATTCCAGATTCATTCGAAAATGGTGTCCTCTTATAACATATTTTACAGAAAACAAGGTATTACCAGTAAATTCTAGCTATGCAGATTGGATACATTTATGAGAATTTTTTATGGCTCGAGCACTCTCACAAAATACTTTTAAGGTCCTTCTAAAATATATCTGATTAAACATTTTATTATACGTTACTACTCTAGTAGAACAAGTGGAAAATAACAATAAAGTGACAAGGTCAGGTCACGGTAATAAGCTGTTCCTGCTGACAAGTTAATAGATGGCATTGTGTTAAATGAATCTGCACTTACAGTCTGTATTATTGTTTAAACAGTAATCTTGTTTATGTATATTTGACTTATCTTCTAATAAAATCATTTATTTAAAAATAGGAGAGAGAAGGTGCTGACCTCACTATCCTATCTAATTTTCCTCATACCACCCCCTGAAGGGTCTTCTCTTCTTCTTTGCACACTAGACATTGCCTTTTCCAACAGCTGCTAAATTTAACAGTCTGAACTGAAGAAGGGAATAAGGTTCCCAAGCATTTTTCTGACTGTTCTGCAAAAGCCCTCATAAACTTGGCTCTCAACAACGCCAAAATATGAACAATGTGTACATCACCAGTAGAAACAGAGCAGTGAGTGTGGTATCCGATGATCAAGAGGATGGCCTAGAATTGAATGGATTCATTAAAGGTGCCCTCTGTCTTTACTCCCCCCCCCCCGCAGAACTCAAGTACCAAATCTCAAAGTCTAGAGAAGTTACTTAACTGGGAATGGTATTGTTTACAAAGTAGGCAGAACCTATTTTACTATGACTTCAAAAGCAAATCATGAATCAGGAAACTATTTATCAGGAACTAAAGGAAGATGACAGAAAAGGAACATGTGTCGAGTTAAACATGGGCAATTTGTCGAAAGTTATTCCATCTCAGTGTGGTATCCCATCCCAAGCATTTTCACACATTATTCAGCATATACTAGTTGAACAGGCATAAAAGGAAAGTCCTGTGAATGCTGTACAACCCTGTTCTAAAAGGGATTCATTCTCATGTGCAGTTTGGTGTTGTTTTTTTAAATATTACACATGCATGTACACCCTCTATACAGTTGAAGATAGGAAACAAGCTTAGGGGAAAAGACTAGCCACTTTTACTTCATACAGGGCTGCCTACAAAGCCAGGAAACAGCAAAGACTCTGTCTTTGACAGATGCAGGGCTGACAGATATTCAACAGGTGCCCCGACAAACTTTGAAGCTGGGGTGGGGGGGGCAGTTGATCCACATACAGGTGCAAACAAGGTAAAATGCTAATTACATTAGCAGAGCAAGAAACCCATCACTCCCAACCCACTCCCAACCCTACTCATGAGTGATGCTTAAGGTTTTGTCTGTGTGGCTTCTCTCCCTTCACCTGCAACATTTCATAGTGTTGGATGAAACCCGATGCCTTTCTAGCCCAGCCCTCTTCCAAAGCCACAGGCTAGCCCATCTTACTCCCATCAACCAACCCAATGCAGAGTAGAAAATTAACTGCAGAAGAGGCCCATTAAAAAGTCAAACAACATGCTACAGCCCAAGGTAATCCCACCCCACCCTTTCCCTCCAACCTCCAAGAGCTGTCAACCCCATTTGCCCTGAAGGAGAGAGATGCCTGCTCAGTTCCAAGCACAGCAGTTTGACAGATCCCAAGAAGGAAGGAAAACATGCCACTGAGTTGTAATTGTACATCATGGGATGTTCCAGGCAAAAGATGAGCAGAGGCAGTGGAGGTTTGCCATTCTTTTCCTCCAATGGAAGTCTCCCATCCAAGGAATAACCATGGCTGACCTAGCTTAGCTTCCAGGTTCTGATGAGCTCAGGTCAAACTGGCCTATTCAGGTGCCTACATGCCTGTGAAACCTTTTCTACTTGACTCACTACTGCATGAGGAGAAGCCCTAAAAGGTAAAGGTTTCCCTTGCTCAAAAGCTAGTCAAAGCCGACTTCTCTGTGGTCAAGTGGCCAGCATGACTAAACACCGAGGCGCATGGGAGACTGTTACCTTCCCACTGAAGCAGTACCTATTTACCTACTTGCAATTTCTTCCTTTCGAACTGCTAGGTTGGCAGGAGCTGGAACCAGAGACGGGAGCTCACTCCATCATGCGGCACTAGGGTCTCAAACTGCTGAACTACAGACCCTTCTGGTCTGCAGCTCAGCATCTTAACCTCTGAGCCATTGTGGCCCCCAGGAGGAGCCCTAGTTCCAGATAAACGTCATTGTCTTGGTGTCAATACCTTGAAGTGTGAATGAAATTACAGGTAAGAGGACATACACTCAGAATACATTATCAGCTCTCATTCTCATGATCTGTGCAAACCACAGTCATTATGGTGTACTGTGTGAAACTCATCTTCACCTATTTGGTGAAGAGTAGCTAGGTCCTTGCAGCCTTTACAGCACCTCTGTGCTAGGAGCAGCTGCTATTCCTATTTTACAAGGGAACAGACCTGCCCAAGGGCAAAATTAATAATTTCACAGCTGACCAGATTTGAAAGCAGGTTTTACAAGTCCAATATCTCTAATTTCTCTAGACCACACTGGATGCTGAAGTCTTTGGGAATAAATATATGCAATCGACTAAAATTAGAATTTAAACAAAAAAAACAACCAGGTCACTTCTTACAAAAGAGGACAGGAAATCCCAGCAGGGAAGTGGGCAGGCTCAGAATCATCCTTCACTACAAGAGAGGTGAAAGGAAGCCATGAGAACCAGAAAAGAAAAAGGCAAGAAGAAT
This sequence comes from Gekko japonicus, assembly GCF_001447785.1. Lineage (NCBI taxonomy): Eukaryota > Metazoa > Chordata > Lepidosauria > Squamata > Gekkonidae > Gekko > Gekko japonicus. Next base: position 28,496 of record NW_015167121.1, on the reverse strand, counting down.
TACAGCAGCCGGCTGGTCAGTCATCCCAAAGAGTATTGTGTTACTCCAGTTGTTAACAGTTAAGTAATTTGATTGATGCTTCTAGGCATTCAACTAGGCCCTGCGTTGGTCAGTTTGTAGTCAGCAAGCAATGCTTGACAAATGTTAGTGGAGTGTTTCCAAGCTTGCTTCATCAACCAACGTTCTCTCTCCCAGCTGTATGACTAGTCAGGGCATAGCAGTTAATACTAAATACTAAGATACAGGCAGGTTTGCGACATAGTTTTTATCCACCTCTTTTCCACCTAATCACAGTCTCTGGTGGCTTATGAATGCATTGTATCCAACCCTTTCTTCTCATGCAGATCTGCGATGTGCTTAATCCAAGCAGGCGACTCCCTCAATCAGTCCATCTTTCAGACTTCCTTCGGGGCGCGCAGCAGTGCAGGTGAACAACCCCTTTCCTAGCAGATAACATCGCTCAGCCCCTTGCACAACCGTCAGGCAAGCTGTTCCACAGAGCACTCGCCCTCCCCGCTGGCTTATTTTTGCAGGTACAAACAAAACCGGATCCGCACACCAAACCAGAACAGGGCGATTTCAGCACCTTTCCAATTGCCTCCC
>NW_015167121.1:22726-27108 GCF_001447785.1 Gekko japonicus | reverse complement strand
CCTTTGCTTTTCCCTTCGCGCGCTCCACGCAGCCCTGCCCGAAAGAGCAAGGGAAGCGCAGCCGCGAGAGAGAAGGCGCTCGCTCAGTCACTCGCTCCGTCACTCACCTCCAGCGAGCCGGGCCCCCTCCAGCGCTCCACACGCACCAGCAGCCAGCGAGCGAGTGCGCCAGGGGAAAGGAAGCGTCTCCGGGTCTCTCGCTCTCCCCGCGTGGCGCAGCCCAGCGCTGTCCCCGCCCTCGCAGCCAGCCACTGGCGGAATCCGCCCATGGGATTGGCCGGAGCCAGCGATGAGTCACTTCTCTTCTGCCCCCCCCCGTTCCCCTGGCACACGTGACTCCACGGGCTCCTCTCCCGGCTCCGTCTCGGCAAGCAGAACAGGTGGTGGGAGTGGAGCTTCCCTGCCGCAGGCTTCGCCGAAAGAAAGTTCACCTGAGGGGTGGTTACACGGCCTCGTCGCCGAGACAGCAGAAGCGGGGAAGAATGGCCCCCGCCGGGGTCGGTCGTGCGGGGTTGGAGGAGCTGATATTGGCAGACCTTAATTTGCTATGATTAAAGGTTTGCCTCTGCAGTTTTCCATAGAGGTCGTTTTCATGGCTTTTAGTGGCTTGGTGTGAATGTTTCCGAGCTCTGTACCTGGAGGTTTTGCGGGGTTGTCTTGGAAGTTTTAAACGGAATGCTGGAGGAGTAGAAATCTCTTCACACTGGGAGAATGAATGGGCATTAAAATGGCAAACGAGATTCAATGTGGGCAAGAGGAGAGTGACGCCTGTTGGGCTAAATAATCCCAGCGTCATATATACCCTGACGGGATCTGAGCTAGCAGTCACAGACCAAGGAGGGGACCTCTGGCAGTGGTAGTGGACGGCTCGAAAAAGAAATTTGACCAAACCTGTGGCTGCTGTGAAAAGGGCAATTTCCATGCTGGCCATAATTAGAAGAGGAATAAAATTGTTGCTGTTATACAAATCTGTGGAGGGATTTGTGTTCCGTTCTGGCCACAACACTTGAAAACAGATAGTGTAGAGCTTGAAAAAGTGCAGAAACCAGCCACCAAAATGGTAATGGGACTAGAGCAGCTGCCCTTTGAAGACTGGCTAAAACGCTTAGGGCTGTTTCGCTGGGGAAAAGGCAAGTGAGGGGAGACGTAATCAATCAAGGAAGCCATGGACCTCGGTTTGCAAGACCTGAGTAAGGCTAGTATTAACCATAGGACATTGTGGAGGGGATTAATTCACAGGGCTGCCATAACTCAGAAGAGACTTGAAGGCACTTAACTCACACACACCAGGGGAGACATGATAGAAGTTTATAACATTATGCCTGGTATGGAGAGAGCGGACAGGGAGAAGTTTTCTTCCTCTCCCATAATACTACTCGTAGCACCCAGGGTCGTCCGCTGAAGCTGTAGGGTGGGAGATTCAGGACAGACAAAAGGAAGTATTTCTTCACACAGTGCATAGTTAATTAACTGTAGCATGGTTCATTTGTGGAATGGGCTGTCCCAGGATGTGGTCATGGCTGCCAACCTGGAGGGTTTGAAAAGGGGAGTGGAGAAATTCAAGGAAGACTTCGGTTATCAGTGGCTACTGATCATGATGGATACCTACTGCAGTACCAGGGGCAGTATGCCTCTTCAGCTGGAGAGCACAGGCAGGAGGATGCTGTTGGAGACTTCCTGTTTGTGGGCTTCCGAGAGGTAGCTGATTGGTCACTGTGAACAGAACGCTGGACTAGATGACTCAACTGAGGCTATCATACTTTGGTCACATCATGAGGATACGAGAGTCACTAGAAAAGACAATAATGCTAGGAAAAGCTGAAGGCAGCAGGAAGAGAGGATGACATGAGATGGATTGACTCAATAAAGGAAGCCACAAGGGCCCTCAGTTTGCAGGATCTGAGCAAGACTGTTAATGGCAGGACATTTCGGAGGACATTAATTCATAGGGTCACCATGAGTCAGAAGCAACTTGATGGCGCTAACACACACTTACAGTATACATATCATGCTTTCATGGGGGGGGGGGAACAGAAGGGGAAAAAATGGGTTGCGGTGGTGGTCTGGAGGAAATGTCTAATTTTAGAATGGGGTGTAAACAGAAGGAACGCAAATGAAGAGGCTGCCCTAATCCTTCTTGGAGTCTTGTTTCTCAGATATTTGAGATAATCCTTAGTGTTAAGATCTGCTTGAGTGATCTGTTGCCACTTGGCTTTCCTGTCTGCTACTGGTTATTATTCTTTTTGTGTGTGCCAGAGCTCATGAAGGTTGCAATCCTGTGTCCACTTGCCTGGGAGCCAACCCAATGAGCACCGTGGGCCTCATTTCAGGGTAAACACAGCTGCAGTCCTGACCACTTATTTTGAAATCGATTTCACTGAAACTGCTGTAACTGGCTTACAAGTCAGCACGGTTTGGATAAATTCCAGGAGGGATTGCCGCATGGTATTGTCACAAAAACCAAGCGTGAGTTGGGAGGCACCTTAAAGTCTAACATTTATTGTAAACGCTTGTGTGAAGCATGGAAACAGAGCTGGAAGAAACCTCAAGGGTCATCTAGTCCCAACCCTGCACAGTTAAGGAAATTCACAGCTGCCTCCCCACCACTCCCCCAGTGACCCTTGATCTGTTCCCAGAGGAAGGCAAAAAACCTCCAGGATCCCTGGGCCTATCTGGCCTGGAGGGAAATTCCTTCCTGACACCAAATTGGCGATTGGCAGTACCCTGGGCATGTAAGAAAGGGCCATAAGAGCCAAGCACTGGCTCATCCTTTCCCTCCCTCCCTCTCGTGATCTGCCTAGAGTTTCAGAATCTGCACCATCGTCAGATGACCATCTAGCCTCTGCTTCAAAACCTCCAAAGAAGGAGAGGCCACCTGAGGAAACCTGCTTCACTGAGGAACAGCTCTAACTTTCAGGAAGTTTTTTCTAACGTTTAGCCAAAAACTCTTTTGATTTCATTTCAACTCTGCTCCATCCTCTCTATGACAGCCCTTCGAATACTTGGAAGATAGCTATCATGTCCCCTGTCAGACTAAACATACCCAGCTCCTTCAAACATTCCTCATAGGACTTGGTCTCCAGATCCCTCACCATCTTTGTCACCCTGACTTCATTAGTTACATGATAGTTAGGAGATTTTAAAAATACAAGCTTCTTTGTTATTTTCAAAATATTTTTACAATAATTTCAAATAGTAACAAATTAGGAAAGTAACAAAAGTAAAAAGTAACAAGTGTTAACATTATAGCAAAAAAAACCCCACTTCTTTCACTAGTCACAGCATCCAGATGACCATTCCAATAGCTGATAAGGTGAATCCATGTGCAAACCTCACTACGGTTCCTACCCATTCCAAAATAGTCTTTATCTATACATTTGCCTATTTGCAACAAGTCCAAATCTTTACAGAGTCATTCTTGCCAGAACTGCAAGTTTCTTTCAGTGCATACTGCAAAGACTTCTGGCTACAACCAAGAAATTTATAATCAATTTTGTAAAACATTGACAGCTCACCAGGCAATGGATTGCAACCCATCAGCATCTGGAATGGTGTCAGTTGCTAAGAGAACTTAGAGCCAGTTGTGCTGTTCATAAGGAGAATTCTGTCAAAGGACACAAATCACCATAAAGAGCAGAGTACTTCCAACATTTAAAAATATTTGTAATTAATATTCTGTTAAGTCTAGCCAGGGTGAGATTCCCCCCCCATCTTTATACTGAGCTGCTCTCAGTGTAAAAGTGAGAAAAGACGTATTACCATACATATGCCTCCAAATCTTGTCAGAAATGGTAAGACCTGAGGGCCTGAAGAATCTGGTGGCCCCCTAGTGGTGAACGGGCAAGCTTCTTACATGTGGACAGTGTGGACTAAAGAACGCACACCGCTTGGCAATAAGAGTGAATGACGTTGGATGAGAGTGGAGTGGATGAGGGCTTGGCTGCTGTGAAGTGAATGCTGTATGATTGGGGTGTTTGTGGTTACCGGGGTTGGGATATTTGATGTATTTGTAATTATTGTTTGTACTGTAATTATTAGAATTGTTATCCCTGGTACGAGCAGCTGTGTTAGTTGGGTAGGCTAGCAGCATTTTGTATTTTATTTATTTATTTATTAATAGCAAGGAACTGGTTAAATTTAGTTTATTGCTGGAGTGGTGTGGACCTTTTATTGTCACTGACTGGTGGCCTGAAGTTTATGAAGGCGGCCTGTTCGCTCCACTATGACTGAGCAACAGATTCCGGTGCTCTTGGGGAGGGGGAAATTTAGTGGTGGGCCTAGGCAAGATATTAAGGGAAGGACGCGGAGGCTCAGTGCCCTTCCAGCCTACAGCTCATCCCAAGGGTGGCCGGCAGTGGGGCTAGGATTGCTAACCCCCCTCC
>NW_015167121.1:13576-19839 GCF_001447785.1 Gekko japonicus | reverse complement strand
GCTCTGACAGAAACTGCTCTTTTTCAAGAGCAGCTGTGCCAGAACTATGGCTTGTCCAAGGTCATCCAGCAGGTGCAAGTGGAAGAGTGGGGAATCAAACCCGGTTCTCCCAGATTAGAGTCTGCACACTTAGCCACTATACCAAACTGGCTCCTAAGTAAACTCAGCAGTCACGGGATAAGAGGACAAGTCCTCTTGTGGATTAAAAACTGGTTAATTAACAGGAAACAGAGAGTGAGTATAAATGGGCAGTTTTCACCATGGAAGGTGGTAAGCAGTGGGGTACCGCAGGGCTCAGTACTAGGTCTGGTGCTTTTTAACTTCTACATTAATTATTTGGAGTTGGGAGTAAGCAGTGAAGTGGCTAAGTCTGTGGGTGACACTAAGTTGTTCAGGGTGTTGAAATTGGAAGGTGGTAAGCAGTGGGGTACCGCAGGGCTCAGTACTAGGTCTGGTGCTTTTTAACTTCTACATTAATTATTTGGAGTTGGGAGTAAGCAGTGAAGTGGCTAAGTCTGTGGGTGACACTAAGTTGTTCAGGGTGTTGAAAACCAGGGAGGACTGTGGGGCACTCCAGAAGAATCTGTTGAGGTTGGGTGAGTGGGCATCAATGTGGTAAATGAGGTTCAATGGGGGCAAGTGTAGAGTAGTGCTTATTGGAGCCAAAAATCCTAACTATGAATATACGTTCATGGGGTCCAAACTGGCAGTACCTGACCCGGAGAGAGATCTTGGAGTAGTGGTAGGTAACTCACTGAAAATGTCGACTCAGTGTATGACTGCAATAAAAAGGAAAATGCTATGCTGGGGATTATCAGGGTTTGAAAAAAAATCAGCCAGCATCATAATGTCCCTGTATAAATCTATGGTGTGGCCTCATTTGGAATATTGTGTACAGTTCTGGTCACCATGCCTCAATAAAGATAGCATTGGAAAATGTGCAGAAAAGGGCAACACATTATTAAGGGGATGGAATACCTTCCCTATGAAGAAAGGTTAAAGAGGTTAGGGCTTTTTAGCTTGGAGAAACAACAATTGAGGGAGTGACATGATAGAGGTTTACAAAATTATGCATGGGATAGAGAAGGTAGAGAAAGAAGTACTTTTCACCCTTTCTCACAATACAAGAACTTGTGGGTGCTCAATTAAATGAATGAGCAGTAGGCTTCGAACAGATAAAAGGAAGTACTTCTTCACCCAAAGAGTGCTTAACAGTAACACATGGAATTCACTGCCACAGGAGGTGGTGGCAGCTACAAGCATGGACAACTTCAACAGGAAATTCCATTTTCCATTTCATTTATTCGCTTCATTGACCCGAGGTCTTAAGCCAAACATACAAACAGCAACTATAAAATGCATTGGATAAACATATGGAGCAGAGGTCCATCAGTGGCTATTAGCCACAAGGTCTGTGGTGGCTCAAGTGGTTCAGACGCTGAACTGAAGACTATAAAGTCAGTAGTTCAGCAGTTTGAGACCCGAGTGCTGCATGATGGAGTGAGCTCCTGTCTCTGGTCCCAGCTCCTGCCAACCTAGCAGTTCGAAAGCAAGAAATTGCAAGTAAATAAATAGGTACTACTTCAGTGGGAAGGTAATAGCATTCTGTGTACCTGTGCTGGCCACATGACCACAGAAATGTATTTGGACAGCACTGGCTCTTCAGCTTGGAAATTGAGATGAGCACTGCATCCCTAGAGTCGGATTCGACTGGCTTTCGAACAAGGGAAACCTTTACCTTATAGATGGAATACTATGTCTGGAGCAGTGATGCTTTGTGTTCTTGGTGCTTGGAGGGCCATAGTGGGAGGGCTTCTGGAGTTCTGGCCCTGCGGGTGGACCTCCTGATGGCACCTGGTTTTTGACCAGTGTGACTCAAAGTGTTGGATTGGATGGGCCATTGGCTTGATCCAACATGGCTTCCCATGTTCTTTAAAAGTTTCTTGGTTTATTCTTGGGTTTTATTATTGGTGGGAGGAGTGGAATGTATACCTTTTCAGTGACTGGTGCCTGTATCTATTTATTTAGAAAATTTGTATGTAACCTGTCCAGACTAACTCACATCAGGTCACAAAGAAAGAATAAAATCAAGGAGTAGACAATAGAAACAAACCATACTGATAAAACCATAGCAATAGAGCAATCTAAATTAATTTTTTCAAATGCCAATGAAAGCAGCCTATAAAAGCAAGCCGAGGCATACAAATACACCAGATTGAGTAGTCTAAAATGATATTGATAAAATAGTGTTGGGGCTAGGAGTAGGCCATAAAACAGCTTAAAAAGATGGTACCCATTTGCTACAAAGCAGCTACGTTTGACCCAACTTCGGGAGAGCTCAAGAGCTATGCAGGGTTGACCATGGTCAGTAGCTGGATGGGAGACCACTGAGGAAGACTGGAGTTGTTGTGCAGAGGAAGACAATGGCGAACAACCTCTGTCCATCTCTTGCCTTGAACACCTTGTGGACAGGATCTCCATGGGTCAGTTGCGATTTGATGGAAAATTCTCTCTCTGTTTCTTAATTAAAAGCCTGGTTAAAGATAAATGTTTTGACATGGCACCTCTGGGAGAGTAAAACAGGTGCCAGGTGAGCCTCAAGGGGGAGGGCATTCCACAGCAGAAGTGCCGCCATTAAAAAAAGGCCTCATCTGTGGTCACAACCCTCCTTACCTCTGCAGTCTTCAGGGCACAGACATGAGCTGTGTCTTTACAGTGGAATCCATCACCACCTGCTCAGCGCTTCAGCCCACAGTTAGAAGAAGTGCAGGAAACATTCCTGAAGGAAGTAGCTCTCATTTCAGTGGGCACATCCTCACATGCAAAGTGGGAAGCCAGGTATTCCCTTTTTGAGCTATTGTCAGCGAGCTGCCAAATGATATTTTCGGTTCCTGATCATGTTTGGTGTATACTGTCATATATAATGCACCTGATGTATTTCTTCCCCCCCCCCTCGGTGGTCAGTGCTTCCTTACCCATGCGCATGCCTAGACACTGCCTGCTTGCAAGAAGATATTTACCGCTTTGTTATCTATCCCAAGGTCACAGGTGTTGGAGTGGAGTACTCTGTGCTTCACTTTTAATGAGATGAAACGGTGGGAACTGCTTTGTAGTAATAACAACCTGGCCGTTTGTCTCCCAGGAAAGTAGCCGCGCAAAAGAGGCTTTTTGGCTCGAGCGGGAATTACAACCATTGGCTGTAACCATTTTGAATTTGCTTTATGCTTCCCTTCCCTGGGGTTCCCGGTTATTCTGAACAGAGAAGTATCAATAAAGTTATCCTTTCTATAAGAGTGACTACGTTGAATTCGTGAGACCTGACAGCTATGCGGGCCAGCAGAAGGGCAAGAGCACACTGCCTGTGTGAACTGGAGGAAATCCGTTGCTTTATAATGATGGATCCAAGCAACACAAACATACCTTGAATTCCATCTCTGATCTGAAAACATTTCTTAATTGTGTTTACATGCACTTCCCCTCCAGGCTTATCAGGATGATACACATCTCAGAAGATTACCTCATTTCCCCCCGCATCATCATACCCAAGTGAAATAGGTTACCCAGGATATAATTGGAGATTTGAACGTAATCTAAGTGCAGCACAGACACTGGACGATTCTACCTCTCACAAGTAAGACATCAATTTACAGATTACATTGTGAGGGTTAAGCAGTGGTTTGGCTCCCCTTGTGGAAGTGCATCCTACACAAACAGGGTGATTGGACTGCATGGAGATGGGTTTGATTACCATCTTCCACGTGGGTTTCCCTCTCTCAGCCCCGCCTACCTCACAGGCAGTGTTTCTTCTAAGCTGAGTTAGTGTGAGCTAGCTCACAGTTTTTTAGCCTTCGGCTCACACATTTTTGTCTTAGCCCGGGAAGGAGGGCTCCAGAGCAAACTAATTTATGCAGTAGCCAAATTGCTCGCTCACAACTTTAATGCCAGCAGCTCACAAAGTAGAATTTTTGCTCACAAGACTCCACAGCTTAGAGGGAACATAGCTCACAGGGTGTCTGTTTTGGGCAGGGGAAGGGAAAGGAGTTTGTAAGCCGCTCTGAGACTCCTTTGAGTAGTGAAAGGCGGGGTATAAATCCAATCTCCTCTTCTTCTTCTTTATCTCATAGGAACGTTTTGTACCTTATCTGTTTACAGATATACAGGCTGAACAGCTATTGCAGGGGTGCAGAAGAAAGCACACAGAATGTGGCTGATTCATTACAATTTTAACGCAAATTGTCCAGATCCAAAACCCTGTTTTCCAGTTTTTCCAACTATTTTGAAAACAGCAAGAGTCCAGTAGCAACTTAAAGATGAACAAAATATGTGAGAGGGTGCTTTCGTGAGTCATTTCTCACTTCTTCAGCATATCTGAAGAAGAGAGCAGTGACTCACGAAAGCACCCTCTCACATATTTGGTCAGTCTTTAAGGTGCTACTTGACTCTTTAACTTTTCTACTGCTACAGACAGACTAACATGGCTACCCATCTTCAACTGTTTTGAGTGTTCCATAGCAGAAGTTGTTAAGGCTTAGAGTGGCACTGCTACGGGATATAATGATATCCCCCTTGCTGCTGTTTTTTGGAGTAGGGGGTATGTTTTGGAACTGAACCTCAGAACTGGCTTGTCTTGTTCCTTACAAGTTTACTCCCAAATGTCCAATACCAGTCTAAAGCCAACCCTCCTAAAGGCAAGACTTTAAGGATTTGGAGGGAAAAGCAACCTACAAGGCAATCTAAATGTTTTTGGATGGCGATATTGCACAGGTGAGCAACACCATTTCATGACTAGCCTTTTTTGCTTACCTATTTTTGAAAGCAAGAGAAATATTTGCCCTCTTGAGTGCAAGATGTTTGTTGCTATAATGACCAAGGAAAGCTCCAGGTTATGTGGAGCTCTCTTAAAACGTGACCTTCTGGGCAAAATGAAGACGTTATTAGGGTGGAACCTCATGGCTGCTGCACTGGTGTAATGTCAAAACATAGTTGCCCCACAATTTGTACATGCTATCTTCACTATCTTCTTTGCAACAGCCAGGCATTTTAAACTGAGCATATCTTTTGATCAATGGTGTAAGCTGGCATCAGCTAACATTGGTAATTTTGCAATGATAGTTCAAATGAAGGAAGAAAAGCAGCATGCGCCAGATATTCAGAGATACCCTTTTTAGGTTAAAGAAAGACATCCTTGAGCTAGCTATGCTGTTTGCTGTGTTATAAGGCAGGCTTCCATATGGATGACTTAAGTCCTTAAAAACTCTTTGCTCAAAAGTCTGAAAATATTTGGAGAGCAATTTTGAAATCACTGAGAGTCAAACTAGATTCAACACTGTATTACTATGCATAGTCAGAAGCCTCGTGTACAGTGTGAATGTGGCCCAAATTCATACTAACATACCCTGAATGTGAGAAATAAGCAGCTCGTCCTACCACTTCTCACTCCCAAGAGCTGCTGGTTTGGGCTCTGCTCTCTTCTTAAGGAATGGCCCCCAGTATGGGCAGTGACTCGTACATTAGCAACAAGGGATCTTTGACAAAGTGGCAAGGTGCCTCTACAAACTTGGAAGAAATACTGAGATCTGGATAGAGTGAAAATGGAAGTAAGTTTACTTAGGGAAATAATACAAATATTTGGGTCCGGGAGGATTAGAAAACTGTAAATGGCAAAAATAATTTTAAGCCTTCATTATATAAAAAAAATGCTGCCCTGACCTGGATAGCCCAGGCAAGCCCAATCTCGTCAGATTTCGGAAGCTAAGCAGGGGTGACTCTGGCAAATACTTTGATGGGAGACTTCCTTGACATACCAGAGGCTGGAGGCAGGGATAGGCATTAATCAGCCACCTCTCTGAATATCCTCCAGGCCCCAGTAGGGATTAGTCATCAGAGGTCACCATGACTGTTAGCCAAATTGCCTTATTTCTTAATAATAGCTTGGGGAATTATGGTTATTAAATAGCAATAGAAATATAAGGGAGCAATAACCTATGTATACAGGAGTCCCACTTAGTCCAGATTTCCAGAAATAGACGCAGAGACCAGATCTTAATGAAATGGTTTCTTTACTAGGGAGTTTGCACGCACACACAATAAAATACAAGCATACACACAACAATACAGAACTACGAAAATTAGATGGAAGCTACAGAGACGTTTGCATTAGCAGAAGAAATTCATTGGTTGGGTAATAATTACCTGTCTGATGAGATGAAGCAATCTTGCAGCGAAAAATAAGGGAGACTATAAGGGAAAGAAGAAGAAGAAGA
>NW_015167121.1:11262-12541 GCF_001447785.1 Gekko japonicus | reverse complement strand
GATTTATACCCCGCCCTTCACTTGGAGTCTCAGAGCGGCTTACAAACTCCTTTCCCTTCCCACAACAGACACCCTGTGAGGTGGGTGGGGCTGAGAGAACTCTGACACAAACTGCTCTTTTTCAAGGACAGCTGTGCCAGAGCTTGTGACTGACCCAAGGTCACATCAGCAGGTGCAAGTGGAGGAGTGGGGAATCAAACCCGGTTCTCCTAGATTAGAGTCAGCGCACTTAACCACTACACCAAACTGGACAGCTGTTTGATTTATGGCAGCGAAGACAAGATAGTGCCAGGCAATGAGAGGTCTTTTTAGACTGGCAACAGAGACAAGGAGATTTTGAACTGGCTGTGAGACATCGAGAACAGCTGCTGGCTGAGGCCAGATGGAGCCGAAAGCAGGACTTCTCCTGTAATCTTGGGGGCTGGGGGAAATTTGGAAGGTATCGTACTGTTTCCCATAACCCTGTGGAGCCTAATTATGGAAGGCTCAAGAAGGAGGAAGGAAAGGATTTGGGAGATCGGCCTTCAGCTGCGAGACCTCCATCCTGTTGGAGAGGGCAGCGTGAGCCAAATTGGAATGACCAGCATGTGGAAGACCTGGCTGAGCCGCCCCAGTGTCTTCGTGAGCCTGTGAGAGGAGTCTACAAGGAGCTGGCTCACTGGGAAAGAGCTCCTGTGACTTGGGATGTGCTTGAGGATGTCAGAGGAGCAAAGCCTGTTTACAGACCCTGGGAAGGAAGGATGATTTGCCCGACTGGTATCATCAGGACTGCTCCTCAGTGGCAGGACAATCCATCATTTGCTAGATCATCTATGAGGGAGTCACGGCGGGAGAATCTACCCCTCGGGCGAAGATATGAGGCCCACAGTTCTTCTCCTAGACCTGTGCCAAGGAATGCTGCTTATTCTGCCCCTGTGTTGGAGACTGTGACACCGGCGGCTCAGAGAGAACCAAAAGTGTGGAGCTGGGATAGAAGAATGTTTCCAACTTTCAAGCCAGGTAGTGATATTTTGGGGTATTTTTGTTTGTTTGAGCAAACTGCGAGAGAGTTATCTCTCCCCCCCAACATTTTATATGCCAGTTCTAAGGTCTGTCGTTAGTGGGGAGCTTTTGGATCTTATGAATACACTACCCCCACATGTTGTTCTGGACTATGAACAGCAGGGGTCGTTTCGTAGAAAAAGAGCTAGGGGAACTCATTAGCATAACTCATTAGCATATGCCACACCCCCTGACATCACCGGAAGTGTGTCATAAGGCCACACACCCCGCCCCCAAC
>NW_015167121.1:8933-11183 GCF_001447785.1 Gekko japonicus | reverse complement strand
GCAGTGGACCTGCAAGGCCGGCGGGAGTGCAAGGAAGCCCCGCGAAGGCCCTCCCTGGCCCCAGGCAGGCAGGGGTGGGGAGAGGCAGGGAGGAAGCAACTTACTCTCCCTCTTCTCCTGCCTCCTCCTGGCTGAATGAGGGCCGGAAGTGGGGCGGCCGGAAGCGGGGGGCAGAGCTTCGTCATGTGCTCCGCCCCCCGTACCTCACCCGGGGAACTGCGATCCCCTGCGTTCCCCCGAAATGACCTCTGATGAACAGTATAAGTCTTCCGTTCTGCAGCATTTTCCCTTGCATAGGGAAACTTATCGGCAGGCTTTTAGAAGAGTAGATAAGAATGCCTGGAAGGCTAAGAAACAAGGTATTGAAAAGACTTGGGCTCCAGCTGTACATAATATTGAGGAGACCAGAGAGGAGCAGTGGCCAGTTACTGGGGGAGTGGCTCAGCTGACAAGCAGCCAGCCTGGCCCTATAGCTGTAAGTTCCTTCTACCCCGCTGTTGCCCCTGTGGCTAGTGTTAATCCTAGAGCACCTGGTTCTGTACCACCTCGTATGAATGGGACTCAAATGGAGTGTTCTTAGCACATTAGTACAAATCATGTTACAGTTTCTGTTTAGCATGACATAGGATCAGATATTCCATCTGTTTCTAAAGATTTGGTTTTACCTCACCAGATCCAGAAGGATCCTCGGTTGATTATGCCTGATGCCACTGAGCCTATTTTGAAAACTGTTGCTAAAGTGGAGGTTGAGTCTCGGCAATTTCGGTAATTTGGCATGTCAGCAAAGAAATTTAACTAGCCTCCCAAAGAACCCTAAAGAGGTTGCTAATAGCTGTACGCAACCTTGGGATAGCTTACCTCCTTTTGACAAGCAATGCCTCGCAGTGAGCGGACAGCTTCCTTGTCAGGAGGGAAAGGAATGCCAAGAGCGGGGAGGAGGGGAGGAGGCTGCAGGAAGAATGCGTGTACCTTTAAACTCAGGCAGCGAAGCCGGTCCGGAATTTCCCCCTGCTCCTGTGCTAGAGGACAGGGCAGCTTCTAAGCTGGCAGTACAGATGGATCCTGTTCTGGAGACTTGCCGTGAACAAGCTAAGGTTCCTGCCCCTTTGGAACCACAGCATGTTACAGAGTATGCCAGTAGGTACGCTTGGGCTACCTCCCTTACTTGTACTTCTGCCCAGACTTTAGTTGAAGCTTTGTTTTGTTATTTAGGTATTCCAAAGGTGCTTGTTTCAGACCTGGGTTCTAAAATGATGGCCGCGTTAACCCAGAAGGTTCTGGCTCTTGCTAGACTTCAGCACCCTACTTCTATGGCTCTTCAGCCTCAGGGCAAGCGTGCTGTGGAACATTTGCAGGAAGCTGTGGTGACTATGCTGGAGAAGTATGCTTGTGAGCATGGGACTTCTGGGGACCAAGATTTGCCTTTGGAGGCAGTGATCTCTAAGGATGCCCCCCAAAAGCTCTACTGGGCTATTGCCTAATGAGATTAGTTTTGGGGGAAATCTTCAGGCACCTTGGGTTAGGTTAAGGAATGAGTGGGAAGGCCAGATAGCATGATAAAGTTTATCACAGTCCTACTCTTCTGCTGGCTTGTTGTTTGGTGCAGTGGTTAAGAGCAGTGGACCCTAATCTGGAGAAATGGGTTTGATTCCCCACTCCTCCACATGCAGTCAGTCACAGTTCTCTCAAGAGCAGTTCTCTCAGAGCTCTCTCAGCCCCACCTACCTCACAAGATGTCTGTTTGTATCAGCCAGTATAATAATGCCCCTGTATAAATCAATGGTGTGACCTCATTTGGAATACGGTGTGCAATTCTGGTCACCACACCTCAGAAAGGATACTATAGCATTGTAAAAAGTGCAGATAAGGGCAACTAGAATGATAAAAGGGTTGAAATACTTTCCCTATGAAGAAAGGTTAAAGCACTTGGGGCTCTTTAGCTTGGAGGAATGACGACTGAGGGGGTGACATGATAGAGGTTTACAAGATTATTTATGGGAAAGAGCAGGTAGAGAAAGAAGTGCTTTTCTCCCTTTCTCACAGTACAAGAACTCGTGGGCGCTCAGTGAAATTGCTGAGCGGTCGGGTTAGAACGGATAAAAGGAAGTACTTCTTCACCCAAAGAGTGATTAACAGTAACACATGGAATTCACAGGAGTTGGTGGGGGCTACAAGCATGGACGGCTTCAAGAGGGAATTGGATAAGCATATGGAGCAGAGGTCCATCAGTGGCTATTAGCCACAAGGTAT